>NC_036860.1:40719941-40829294 GCF_002910315.2 Salvelinus sp. IW2-2015 | reverse complement strand
ACCAGAAATTTGATCATATTACTCCAGTGCTAGCCTCCCTCCCTTCCTGTTAAGGCAAGGCTGATTTCAAGGTTCTACTGCTAACCTACAAAGCATTACATGGGCTTGCTCCTACCTATCTTTCCGATTTGGTCCTGCCGTACATACCTACACGTACGCTACGGTCACAAGACGCCGGCCTCCTAATTGTCCCTAGCAAACAGCTGGAGGCAGGGCTTTCTCCTATAGATCTCCATTTTTATGGAATGGTCTGCCTACCCATGTGAGAGACACAGACTCGGTCTCAACTTATAAGTCTTTACTGAAGACTCATCTCTTCAGTTGGTCATATGATTGAGTGTAGTCTGGCCCAGGAGTGTGAAGGTGAACGGAAAGGCTCTGGAGCAACCGGCCGGTTTCCCTCTCTCCACTGGCCTCTAACCCTATTACAGGGGCTGAGTCACTGGCTTACTGGTGCTCTTTCATGCCGTCCCTAGGAGGGTGCGTCACTTGAGTGGGTTGAGTCACTGACGTGATCTTCTTGTCTGGGTTGGCGCCCCCCTTGGGTTGTGCCGTGGCGGAGATCTTTGTGGGCTATACTCCGCCTTGTCTCAGGATGGTAAGTTGGTGGTTGAAGATATCCCTCTAGTGGTGTGGGGGCTGTGCTTTGGCAAAGTGGGTGGGGTTATATCCTTCCTGTTTGGCCCTGTCTGGGGGTATCATCGGATTGGGCCACCGTGTCTCCTGACCCCTCCTGTCTCAGCCTCCAGTATTTAACCTGCAGTAGTTTTGTGCGGGGGGCTAGGGTCAGTTTGTTATATCTGGAGTACTTCTCCTGTCTTATCCGGTGTCCTGTGTGAATTTAAGTATGCTCTCTCTAATTCTCTCTTTCTCTCTTTCGGAGGACCTGAGCCCTAGGACCATGGCTCAGGACAACCTGGCATGATGACTCCTTGCTGTCCCCAGTCCACCTGGCCGTGCTGCTGCTCCAGTTTCAACTGTTCTGCCTGCAGCTATGGAACCCTGACCTGTTCACCGGACGTGCTACCTGTCCCAGACCTGCTGTTTTCAACTCTATTGAGACCGCAGAAGCGGTAGAGATACTCTTAATGATCGGCTATGAAAAGCCAACTGACATTTACTCCTGAGGTGCTGACTTGCTACACCCTCGACAACTACTGTGATTATTATTATTTGACCATGCTGGTCGTTTATGAACATTTGAACATCTTTGGTCATGTTCTGTTATAATCTCACCCGGCACAGCCAGAAGAGGACTGGCCACCCTCATAGTCTGGTCCTCTCTAGGTTTCTTCCTAGGTTTTAGCCTTTCTAGGAGTTTTTCCTAGCCACCGTGCTTCTACACCTGCATTGCTTGCTGTTTGGGTTTTAGGCTGGGTTTCTGTACAACACTTTGAGATATCAGCTGATGTAAGAAGGGCTATAATAATAAATTCGGCGATTTGATGATATTTTGGGGAGTTTCTCCCATTCTTCTCTGCAGATCCTCTCAAGCTCTGTCAGGTTGGATGGGGAGCGACGCTGCACAGCTATTTTCAGGTCTCTCCTGATGTTCGATTGGGTTCAAGTCCAGGCTGGCTGGGCCACTGAAGGATATTCAGAGGCTTGTCCCAAAGCCAATCCAAGATGGCGTAGCAGTCAGATGTCTTTTGTCTTCGTCTTGTCGCATCCCGTGTATTTATCTTTATATATATCTTTTTATATCTTTTTTCTTCGCATATATTTTTTATATTTTTCTTAACCCCAACTTCAACATACTCTCCTGCAACCCGCCTCACCCAATGTGGTATGGATCTGCTATTTTCTTTACTTTAGAACCGGATCCCCCAACAGAAGCTAGCCAGCTAACTAGCTACTAGCTAGTAGTCAGCTAGCCACTGCTAGTGGTCATCAGCTAACCTTTAGCCCAGACATCTCCTGCCAGTCTGCACAGCGTGATTCAACCCAGAGCTTATCGGACTCCTTTTCTCCGGACTCCTTCTCTCCGGATTCCTACCGCAAGCTCTGAACCTCTTCACCTGGATAATCGCAGCTAGCTAGCTGCTATCCTGATTGGCTTGGACCCCTAATAAATCAGCAGGGCTAGACAATCTGGAACCTCTCTTTCTAAAATTATCAGCTGAAATTGTTGCAACCCCTATTACTAGCCTGTTCAACCTCTCTTTCGTATCGTCTGAGATCCCCAAAGATTGGAAAGCTGCCGCGGTCATCCCCCTCTTCAAAGGGGGAGACACTCTATACACAAACTGCTACAGACCTATATCTATCCTACCCTGCCTTACTAAGGTCTTCGAAAGCCAAGTATACAAACAGATCACCGACCATTTCGAATCRCACCGTACCTTCTCCGCTATGCAATCTGTTTTCCGAGCTGGTCATGGGTGCACCTCAGCCACGCTCAAGGTTCTAAATGATATAATAACCGCCATCGATAAGAGACAATACTGTGCAGCTGTATTCATCGACCTGGCCACGGCTTTCGACGCTGTCAATCACCACAATCTTATCGGCAGACTCAACAGCCTTGGTTTCTCAAATGACTGCCTCGCCTGGTTCACCAACTACTTCTCAGACAGAGTTCAGTGTGTCAAATCGGAGGGCCTGATGTCCGAACCTCTGGCAGTCTCTATGGGGGTGCCACAGGGTTCCATTCCCGGGCCGACTCTTTTCTCTGTATACACATCAATGATGTCGCTCTTGCTGCTGGTGATTCTCTGATCCACCTCTACGCAGACGACACCATTCTGTATACTGCTGGCCCTTCTTTGGACACTGTGTTAACTAACCTCCAGAAAAGCGTCAATGCCATACAACTCTTCTTCCATGGCCTCCAACTGCTCTTAAATGCAAATTAAACTAAATGCATGCTCTTCAACTGATCGCAGCTCGCACCTGCCCGCCTGTCCAGCATCACTACTCTGGACGTTTCTGAGTTAGAATATGTGGACAACTACAAATACCTAGGTGTCTGGTTAGACTGTAAACTCTCCTTCCAGACTCACATTAAGCATCTCCAATCCAAAATTAAATCTAGAATCGGCTTCCTATTTTGCAACAAAGCATCCTTCACTCATGCTGCCAAACATACCCTCATAAAACTGCCGATCCTGCCGATCCTTGACTTCGGCGATGTAATTTACAAAATAGCCTCCAACACTCTACTCAGCAAATTGGATGCAGTCTATCACAGTGCCATCCGTTTTGTCACCAAAGCCCCATATACTACCCACCACTGCAACCTGTACYCTCTCGTTGGTTGGCCATCGCTTCATATTCATCACCAAACCCACTGGCCCCAGGTCATCTATAAGTCTTTGCTAGGTAAAGCCCTGCCTTATTTCAGCTCACTGGTCACCATAGCAGCACCCACCCGTAGCATGCGCTCCAGCAGGTATATTTCAAAGCCAATTCCTCCTTTGGCCGCCTTTCCTTCCAGTTCTCTGCTGCCAATGACTGGAACAAATTGCAAAAATCACTGAAGCAGGAGACTCATATCTCCCTCACTAACGTTAAGCACCAGCTGTCAGAGCAGCTCACAGATCACTGCACCTGTACATAGCCCATCTGTAAATAGCCCATCCAACCACCTCATCCCCATACTGTTATTTATTTTTGCTCCTTTGCACCCCAGTATCTCTACTTCGGCGATGTCATTTACAAAATAGCCTCCAACACTCTACTCAGCAAATTAGATGCAGTCTATCACAGTGCCATCCGTTTTGTCACCAAAGCCCGACATTCATTTTCTGCACATCTATCACTCCAGTGTTTATTTGCTAAATTGTAATTATTTAGCTATTTATTGCCTTACCTCCCTTATCTTACCTCATTTGCACACACTGTATATATACTTTTTTTCAATTGTGTAATTGACTGTATGTTTGTTTATTCAATGTTTAACTCTGTGTTGTTGTTTGTGTCGCACTGCTTTGTTTTATCTTGGCCCGGTCGCAGTTGTAAATGAGAACTTGTTCTCAACTAGCCTACCTGGTTAAATAAAGGTGAAATAAAAAAATKAAAAAACCACTCCTGCATTGTCTTGGCTGTGTGCTTAGGGTCGTTGTCCTGTTGGAAGGTGAACCTTCGRCCCAYTCTGAGSTCCTYWGRGCTCTGGAGCAGGTTATCATCAAGGATCTCTTTGTACTTTGCTCTGTTCATCTTTCCCTCAATCCTGACTAGTCTCCCAGTCCCTGCCGTTGAAAAACATCCCCACAGCATGATGCTGCCACCACCATGCTTCACCACAAGGATGGTGCGAGGTTTCCTCCAGACGTGACGCATGTCATTCAGGCTAAAGAGTTCAATCTTGGTTTCATCAGACCAGAGAATCTTGTTTCTCATGGTCTGAGAGTCCTTTAGATGCCTTTTGGCAAATTCCTAGCGGGCTGTCATGTGCCTTTTACTGAGGAGTGGCTTCTGTCTGGCCACTCTACCATAAAGGCCTAATTCATGGAGTGCTGCAGAACTCCCATCTCCACAGAGGAACTCTGGAGCTCTGTCAGAGTGACCATCGGCTTCTCGGTCACCTCCCTGACCAAGGTCCTTCTCCCCTGATTGCCCAGCTCTAGGAAGTCTTGGTGGTTCCAAACTTCTTCCATTTAAGAATGATGGAGGCCACTGGGTTCTTGGGGACCGTCAATGCTGCAGAAGTGTTTTGCTACCACTTCCCCAGATCTGTGCCTTGATACAATCCTGTCTCAGAGCTCCACGGACAATTCCTTCGCCCTCATGGCTTTGTTGATGCTCTGACATGCACCGTCAACTATTGGACCTTATATAGACAGGTGTGTACCTTTCCAAATCATGTACAGTCAATTGAATTTACCACAGGTGGACTCCAATCAACTTGTAGAAACATCTCAAGGATGATCAATGGAAACAAGATGCACCTGAGCTCAATTTCGAGTCTCATAGCAAAGGGTCTGAATGCTTATGTAAATAAGTTACTTCAGTTTATTCTTTTTAATGAATTTGCAAAAATGTCTAAACCTGTTTTTMCTTTGTCATTATGGGGTATTGTGTGTAGATTGATGAGGAGGAAAATATATAATTTAATCAATTTTAGAATAAGGCTGTAACGTAACAAAATGTGGAAGAAATCAAAGGGTCTGAATATTTTCCGATTGCACTGTAGGCTGTTATGTGTAGGCTATAGAGATATGTTGACAGCTTGCATAATAATGACACATGAAAAGCAGAGTCCTGGTTAACCTTTGCCTGCCCTGTTGACATTTGTTATCAAAGAAAACTGCAGTAAACAATATGGTTATCAGAAACAACTTGCCCGACCAACGATCCCAGCAACGACCCCAGTAATGGACTTTTTGAAGGACAAGCTTGCATTCTTGTATAGCTTAATATCATAGGCTTACTATTACCACTCTAGTAGAGTTATATCATATCTGAACTATAAATATAAAATGACAAAGCCTCTTGGTTCCATGTGTACTACAATGTTTAGCAGAATGTCACAACATGTTTGGACTGCATTTCATGGTACCTTCTAAAACACTAGTACACACTGACCCACAATTATTCAAATTAGCTTCCTAAAACGGGAGTTTCTTTATACAATATGTACACTCACAATGTTCTCAGTGGAAATTCACTTGGTATGTTGAACTATTTGAATGGCACTGCTGGGAAACTTTGGGAAATATGCGTTTTACCTTACAGTAGTTCCTTTGCACTCAGGTAATCATTAATGAGTCATAAAAGACGATTATGTGACTGTCTTTCATTTATTTCAAACCAAGCCTCCCATGACGTTTGGGCCCAGTCAGTCAAGTCACAGAGAAGACACAGACAGAAAGACCCAACCTTGGAGATGGAGCTGAACCAAGGCAAGATGGATCAGGAGCCAGGCAGGCCCACATGGAACAGGCAGATAGAATTCACCCTGGCTGGGATCGGCTGTGCTGTGGGGCTGGGGAACATATGGCGGTTCCCTTATCTGTGCTACAGGAGTGGAGGAGGTGAGAGGAAATTTCTGATGAGTCAGCCCTGATAGAAGACTAAAATCCAATGACTATATAGCATAACCAGACTTACGTCACCTTATTAATTTATATTGTTGAGAATACATATGTTTGTGAATGAAAGTTTTACATTTGTCTGGGTATATGATAGCATGTTTTCTGTTGTCATGTTGATAGAAAATGTCAGGGTGATATTAATGGTTAGTACTGTCGAGGAAAGCATCATCTTAGAGTAGAGTTTTGTGCTATGACATAAGATGATGATCCACCACATTTTATAGAGAGATACTTGAATAATTCCACAATGACATGCCACTTGTCACTGTCATTGGTTATGAATACGATTTTATTGAGTTGTAGTTATCATGGAGAGAGAATTAAGAATTTTACCAGGTATTATATTTTGTCCAATGATCAGAATTAATTCAGAATGTCATAACAACAACATGTAATGTTTCAATTAAAATGACCTTGAACCCTGAGAACCTAACAAGCAATCCTTTCTTTACACAGCTACAAAAACACAACCTAACTCCTCGTCTGGAAGTTAATAAAGCACAGTTCATTCTGCACGTGAGAGGCAATGAGTTTGGCTGGGGGGGTGAATGACTTTATTAAAGATTAGACCAGGTCAGATATGCACCACTGACTCACCAACGCATGGCATTGTTAAACTTGCTGTGAAAATATAACTTGGGAGCACGTTGACACGCTAGTCAAAACATTTCCATGTCTCCCTGTTTTCAATGATGAGAAGGGTATGTGTTCAAATTTTAGTTTAAAATAAAATAATATGGCCTCCCAAGTGGCGCAGCGGTCTAAAGCACTGCATTGCAGTGTTGRGGCATCACTTCAGCCTGGGGTTTGATCCCAGGCTGTGTTACAACCGGCCGTGACTGTGAGTCCCATAGGGTGGTGCACAATTGGCTCAGCGTCATCCGGGTTAGGGTAGGGTTTGGCTGGGGGGCTTTACTTGGCTCATCACGCTCTAGCAACTCCATGTGGTGGGCCGGGTGCCTGTAAGCTGACTTCGGTGTTCAGTTGAATGTTGTTTCCTCCAACACATTGGTGCAGCTGGCTTCTGGGTTAAGCGAGTGGGTGTTAAGAAGCACAGCTTGGCAGGTCATGTTTTGGAGGACAGATGACTCAACCATCACCTCTCCCGAGCCCGTTGGGGAGTTGCAGCAGTGAGACAAGTTCGTAATTGGATTGCAATTGGATATCATGAAAAAGGGGGTAATTTTTATTTATTTAAATAAGCAACCTCAATCCTCTCCCTGTAGGCAATTTCAAGAAACATACTTCAGTCCCACTTGGACTGAGTTACTGTCAATCCTCTCTCTCTAGGCAATTTCAAGAAACATACTTCAGTCCCACTAAAGTTATTGTGTTGCTGATATATTGCTGCTTTATGTCCTGGTCAGGTGCATTCCTGGTTCCCTACCTGCTGATGCTGCTGGTGATGGGAATTCCTCTGCTCTACATGGAGCTGATTCTGGGACAGTACATGAGAAGAGGGCCTGTTCATGCCCTGGCTAAAGCCTGCCCGCTGCTCAAAGGTACTGAAGCATACGTTATCTGTCCCCCCCTCTACTGGAGCATCATTTTAGTGTCGAGTTTTTACATAGTCAAACTAAAAATGGCATAGTCAAACTAAAACCGTCAGTCAAACTTAAACCTATGAAATGGCGCTGGTGTCCAACAGGGTCATAAACATTTTGCTGACTCACAACTGGAGCAAAGGCTAAACCAGGCTTTCCTCGTCCCTGCAGTTCAGTTATAACTCTAGTCTATGCATAAGGTTGTAACTAACTAAGTATTTTAAGATTCARGTAAGTTGTAAATGACAAAAGTGACAATGTTATTTGCCCGTCCCTTAGGAGTGGGCCTGGCGACCGTGGCCATCTCCTTCATCATGTGTACTTACTACAACATCATCATCACATGGGGTCTGTACTACCTGTTCAGCTCCTTCCAGAGCCCGCTGCCCTGGCAGAGCTGCAACAACACATGGAACACCCCCAACTGCACCGATCACATAAACCCGAACACCAGCTCACACTCCTCCACCGCCAGCCAGCAGTTCTTCAAGTAGGTCTCACTCTCAATGTGGGCTAGCCCAGAGCCATACTCCCCTATGTACTGTATTTATTTGGACAGTGAAGCTAAAACTGTTCATTTGGCTCTATACTCTAGCATTTTAGATCAAATGTTGTATACTGAATGATGCGACAGTACAGAATGTCACCTTTTATTTGAAGGTATGTTCATACGCCTGTTTTACCGTTTACAAGTGAATGCACTTTTTTTAAACCTTTGATTTAACTAGGCAAGTCAGTTAAGAACAAATTCTTATTTTCAATGACGGCCTAYGAACAGTGGGTTAACTGCCTTGTTCAGAGGCAGAACAACAGATTTTTACCTTATCTCAGGGATTCGATCCTTTCGGTTACTAGTCCAATGCTCTAACCAGTAGGCTACCTGCCGCCCGGCTTGATGTATCTAGTCCCCTCATTTGAAGGTGTTGTGAGTATTTGGACAAATTCATTTATAGCGTATAAAAGTTTAGTCAAAAGTTTAGCACTTGGTCCTATATTCCTAGCATGCAATGACTACATCAAACTTGTGACTACAAACTTGTTGGATGCATTTGCAGTTTGTTTTGGTTGTGTTTCGGAATTATGTTGTGCCCCACTTTTATTGTATATAAGAATATGTTGTTGAACACTTCTACATGAATGTGGACTACAGATAATCATGAATGAATCGTAAATAATGGTGAGTGGGAAAGATGCATGAGGCGCATGCGCTTACCAATAGGATGCATGGGGAGTGAGTAGCTCCATTACGTATCAACAAAACTGTGGTTATATACAGTGCATTCGGAAAGTATTCAGATCCTTTGACTTTTTCCACATTTTGTTACGTTACAGCCTAATTCTAAAATTGATTAAATAACAAATGTTCCTTGTCAATCTACACACATTACCCCATAATGACAAAGCGAAAACAAGTTTAAAAAAATGTTTTCACATTTATTACAAATAAAAAAACAGAAATACAGAGAAGTATATTTTCTGGGTGATTTAAATATTGACTGGCTCTCATCAAGCTGCCCACTCAAGAAAAAAATGCTAACTGTAACCAGTGCCTGCAACATGGTTCAGGTTGTCAGTCAACCTACCAGGGTATTTACAAACAGCACAGGAATGAAATCATCAACATGTATTGATCACATCTTTACTAACGCTGCAGAAATACAATTTGCTTTAAAGCAGTATCCAAGTCCATAGGATGTAGTGATCACAATATAATAGCCATTTCTAGGAAAACCAAAGTTCTAAAAGGCTGGGCCTAATATAAGAGGTCGTAGAAGAAGTTTTGTAGTGATTCATATGTTGATGATGTAAAGAATATTTGCTGGTCTGTGGTGTGTAATGAGGAGCAACCAGACGCTGCGCTTGCACATTGATGTTTATTCCAGTTACTAATAAGCATACACCCATTAAGAAAATGACTGTAAAAACTGTTAAATCCCCTTGGATTGATGAGGAATTGAAAAATTGTATGGTAGAGAGGGATGAGGCAAAAGGTATGGCAAATAAGTCTGGCAGCCCAACTGATTGGCAAACGTACTGCAAATGAAAAAATCATCTGACTAAGCGAAATAAAAATAAACTATTACTATGAAACAAAGATAAATGATATAAAGAACGATAGTAACAAGCTTTGGAGCACCTTAAAGGACATTTTGGGGAAAAAAGCCAACTCGGCTCCGTCATTCATTGAATCAGAAGGCTCATTTATAACAAAACCCACTGATATTGCCAACTACTTTAATGACTTTTTAATTGGAAAGATAAACTAACTTAGGGATGACATGCCAGCAACAAACGCTGACACTACACATCCAAGTATATCTGAACAAATTATGAAATACAAAAATGTTACTTTTGAATTCCGTAAAGTCAGTGTGGAAGAGGTGAAAAAAGTATTGTTGTCTATCAACAATGACAAGCCACCGGGGTCTGACAACCTGAATGGAAAATTACTGAGGATAATAGCGGACGATATTCCCACTCCTATCTGCCACATCTTCAATTTAATCCTACTAGTAAGTGTATACCCTCAGGCCTGGAGAGAAGCTAAAGTCATTCCGCTACCCAAGAATGGTAAAGCCCCCTTTATTGGCTCAAATAGCCAACCAATCAGCCTGTTACCAACCCTTAGTAAACTTCTGGAAAAATTGTGTTTGACCAGATACAATGCTATTTCACAGTAAACAAATTGACAGACTTTCAGCATGCATATAGGGAAGGACACTCAACAAGCACGGCACTTACACAAATGATTAATGATTGGCTGAGAGAAATTGATGATACAATGATTGTGGGGGCTGTCTTGACTTCAGTGCAGCTTTTGACATTCTCGATCAAAGTCTGCTGCTGGAAAAACATATGTGTTATGGCTTTACACCCCCTGCTATAATGTTGATAAAGAGTTACTTGTCTAACAGAACACACAGGGTGGTCTATAATGGAAGCCTCTCAAACATAATACAGGTAGAAGCAGGAATTCCCCAGGGTAGCCATATATGTATTTGGGACAAATCATTCACTAAACCCTAAACCTCAACTACATCTAGTAATGAATACTTGTAAGGGGTGCGAAATYGCGGCAGAGAAGTCAGACGCAGGAGAGAAATAACTGTTTCCAACGGCGCAGTTTATTAACAAAAACCCACCGGAAAACAGAATAATAKAAATAAATGGGTACATAACCCAACGCACACCAGGACAGCCGTGCACAAGCACTTAAAATAAACAATCACCGACAAGGACATGAGGGAGAACAGAGGGTTAAATACACAACATGTAATTGATGGGATTGGAACCATGTGTGATGGAAGACAAGACAAAARCAAAGGAAAATTAAAAGAGGATCAGCGATGGCTAGAAGGTCGGTGACTTCGACCGCCGAACGCCGCCCGAACAAGGAGAGGGATCAACTTCGGCGGAAGTTGTGACAATACTGTGGAACTGTAGCAAGTTGAGGTGACTAAACTGCTTGGAGTAACTCTGGATTGTAAACTGTCAGGATCAAAACATATTGATACAACAGTAGCTAAAATGGGGAGAAGTCTGTCCATAATAAAGCATTGCTCTGCCTTCATAGGACCAACAGGGCAGGTCCTACAGGCCCTGGTTTTGTCGCACCTGGACTACTGTTCAGTCGTGTGGTCAGGTGCCATAAAGAGGGACTTGGGAAAATTGCAGTTGGCTCAGAACATGGCAGGACAGCTGGCCCTTAAAAGTAAATGGAGAGCTAACATTAATGGCATGTATGTAAATCTCTCAAGGCTCAAAGTGGAAGAGAGATTGACTTCCTCATTCCTTGTTTTTGTAAGCGGTTGACAAGCTGAAGGTACCGAGCTGTCTGTTTAACCTCTCTGGTATCAGTGGGACGGTAGTGTCCTACCTCGACAACAGCCAGTGAAATTGCAGGGCGCCAAATTCAAAACAACAGAAATCTCATAATGAAAATTCCTCAAACATACAAGTATTACACACCATTTTAAAGATAAACTTCTTGTAAATCCAACCACAGTGTCCGATTTCAAAAAGGCTTTACGGTGAAAGCACACCACGCGATTATGTTAGGTCAGCGCCTAGTCAAAGAAAACCATACAGCCATTTTCCAGCCAAGGAGAGGGCTCACAAAAGTCAGAAATAGCGATTAAATGAATCACTAACCTTTGATCTTCATCAGATGGCACTCACAGGACTTCATGTTACACAATAAATGTGTTTTTTGTTCGATAAAGTTCATCTTTATGTCCAAAAACCTCAGTTGAAATTGGCGCGTTATGTACAGTAATCATTGTCTCAAACAAACATCTGGTGAAATTTCAGAGAGCCACATCAAATTACAGAAATACTCATCATAAACATTGACYAAAAATACAAGTTTTATACATAGGATTAAAGATAAACTTCTCCTTAATGCAACCGCTGTGTCAGATTTCCAAAAGGCTTTACGGTGAAAGCACACCACGCGATTATGTTAGGTCAGCGCCTAGCCACAGAAAACCATACAGCCATTTTCCAACCAAGGAGCGGTGTCACAAAAGTCAGAAATAGCGTTAAAATGAATCACTTACCTTTGATGATCTTCATCTGGTGGCACTCCCAGGTCTCCATGTTAGACAATAAATGTTTGTTTTGTTCGATAATGTCGCTCTTTATGTCCAAAAACCTCKGTTTTATTGGTGCGTTTAGTTCAGTAATCCAAAAGCACAATGCGCGCTCTCAACATCCAGACAAAAAGTCAAAATAGTACAATAAAAGTTCGTAGAAACATGTCAAACGATGTTTAAAATCAATCATAAATAATCAATAATATTTCAACTGGACAAAAGCTTRGTCAATAGAAAAGGAGAAACAAGAAAGGCGTGCTCCTGATCACACGCTCGACTCATGTCTGGAAATTTCCACTGTCCTCTCATTGAAAGTGCTGTATCTCCCTCATTTTTCAGAGTAAAAGCCTGAAACAATGCCTAAAGACTGGCCACATGTAGAGGAAGCCAAAGAGATCGCGAACTGGGTCCTAAGTCTTTGTATGGTGGATAGGCTTTCAATGGAAAAARAGCCTTTCAAAATAATAGTACTTCCTGGATGGATTTCCTCAGGTTTTTGCCTGCCATATCAGTTCTGTTATACTCACAGACATTATCTTAACAGTTTTGGAAACTGTAGAGCGTTTTCTATCCAAATCTACTAATTATATGCATATCCTAGCTTCTGGGCCTGAGTAGCAGGCAGTTTAATGTGGGCAAGCTTTTCATCCAAAATTCCGAATGCTGCCCCCTACCCTAGTGAAGTTAAAATACTAGCACACAGCTCGGACACCCATGCACACCCCACAAGACATGCCACCAGAGGTCTCTTCACAGTCCCCAAATCCAGAACAGACTATGGGAGGCGCACAGTACTACATAAAGCCATGACTACATGGAACTCTATTCCACATCAGGTAACTGATGCAAGGAGTAGAATCAGATTTAAAAAGCAGGTAAAAATACACCTTATGGAACAGCGGGGACTGTGAAGTAACACAAACATAGGCACAGACACATGCATACACACACATGATAACATACGCACTAAACACACACGTACACATTTTGCATTGTATATTTGTGGTAGTGGAGTATAGGCCTGAGGGCACACACTTAGTGTGTTGTGAATTCTGTAATGAATGAATTGTAATGTTGTTAAAATTGTATAGCTGCCTTCATTTTGCCAGATCCCTGCTGCCTTGGCAGCAGCTAACGGGGATCCATAACAAATACAAATACAAAAATTGCCCTGGTATTTCGCAAAGATTATCCAAACCCAAAATCGATTCTACCCTCGCTACCATAAAGAATGAGCCCGGTATTATTACTGGACCTATTGTAAACAGCATGGGTAGTAATTGCATAGCTTTAGATTCTGTCCCTGTTACCCCGCTAAATGCAAAACTTTTTCATCGTAAACTTTGCCAATTTGATGACCGCTCATAGGCCACATTCCCCTATGCGTTACTCGCAACTGCGGCCGCTTTCAGGAAAGCTTGTTGTTGCTCACTAGTCAGTGAATAAAATGTCTGCACAGCCGCAATGAGCCGGCACAGAGTGCTCAGACACCACTGTACAGTCTCTCACCCAATGGCCAAATGCACCGCATCGGTGGCTTTTCGCTGCAGAATGTATTTGTTGTCAGATTTACCTCTCCGCTTGATTTAATTTTTCTTACCCTAGGCACCGGTAATGAGTTCAAGAGTATGTTTAGCAGCGACTACACGCACTGCTAAGTGAGCGGAATTAGATTCCACTCTCAATGCGGCTTGAACTATCTCCACCATGTGGAGTGTTGGCCCACCACCCCTGCAATACCAGTTTTGGCGGTGGGTTTCAACCCTGCCATCAAAGCGGAGGTACAAATTCCCGCATCTTCATTAAAATGATCTGCTAGTGCCAGATTAGTTCGCAACGCGTCTTCCATCCTATCAACGTACTAACGTACCCCCTCATTTTGACTCTGAGTGCATCTACTAATTTTGCTAAGGTCAGGGCGGAAACAAAATATTTCCAATATCTGTCACAAATAATTACATTTGTTCTTGCAAGGTTGCTTGGTCACATGCTACACAAGCGGACGACCAGGCGGGAGCAGGGTAGTTTCCGACTAATTGTGCCAACATTGCTCTTGGCAATAGGGAACGGACAACATGATCATAATCACCAGCGTGGAATCCAAAAATTCGGCCCTGATTCCTTAGGAAACGGATAAATTCCTGACCCTCTTTAACCGGGACAGGTGCTTCTTTCATTATGCTAAGCATTTCAACAATACTGAGCGGCTGGTGTTGGTGTTTAATTTGGAGTCATGTTATAGGTTGGCTATCTGGCAGTATGGGGTTCCCTCCATCTGGGAGTATCAGCCCGGGGTAATAAGTCATCYCAAATGCATGAGTACGAACCGGGCGCACCTCTCTATGGTTTCCAGGGTCCCTTGGATCTATGATCCAGTCCAGGACAACTATGTCCCTGCATATGACCCTGCATATCTTTATTTTGAGCTTTATCAGTTCTACTTTTCTGTTGATAAAACGCCAACATCAAAACGCTTGTTTATTGAGCTTGCGATTTGTCATTGATGCCATTGTGCCATTCCACAACAGCATCTCTGATTTCTTTATCTGATAGGAATTTTCCATCAACATGGAAATTATGACCAATTTTATCCAATTTGCAAAATTTTCCCATACTCGAGCCGAATTGGTTGGTTGTTTGTGAGCTTCTTTTAGCGGATCCATGGCTTTGCTTAAGTTTTCCTCTTCTATTCCCCCTTTTACGGGAGTGTGAGACACCATGGATGCCATTTCAATGGTGGTTATTTCTGCACCTCTCTTGGCGGTGTATAGGGTGTTTTAGATTTCTTCACTCACGGCTCTATTACACGCCCACTATTAACACAATCGGTTCTAATAACTTCTTAATGCCACGGTTCTTGTACAGTCATCATACTGACAGTCTCATCCTTGACAGACACTAATGCCAGAAATCGCCTCTACCCCACTCCGGGTATTCATTTATCAGGTATTACCAAACGACAGAGACTTTCGGCATGGACTACTTTTCTACAACCAAACATATAGTATATGGATGTGCTAATTTCTCCGAATACCACATAGACTACAGACACTTAAACAGACTCCAACCTCTAATCTAACCTAATTCCTCCTAAACACATAGTGCCCGCATATCTCCAGTCTAACCTACAGTATTAGGGGCTAAACCTTCCTAGGCACGCAGTTCCCGCAATGCCTAGTCTAACCTATTAGGGGGCTAAACCCTTTACAGTGGGCCTACTGAATAAACTCAGGCTTTCAGGTCCGTATCCTTTAATTTGCTTTCAGCCTACGACTCTCGTCTCCCCAAGATGTTAGAACGAGTAGTAACAGGTGTAGGAACTTTGCCTACCTCCTGTTCCACTGATTTGGCCTCAGTTCAACTATAAATCGTGGTGAATCGTGCTGACTACGCCAACTGTTAGGTTCTGAACAAACTGAGTAAAAACTCAAACGGACAACTAGAAAAAGCTCAAACCAAGTTTATTCACCCACAGGGTCATACAGCTGCAAAGGCCATGCATGATTACACAAGCACATACAGTGCTTTGCAAAAGTATTCATCCCCTTTTGCATTTTTCCTATTTTGTTGCATCACAAACTGTAATTTAAATAGATTTTTATTTGGATTTCATGTAATGTACATACACAAAATAATCCAAATAGGTGAGGTGAAATGAAAACAAAAAACAAAACAAAAAAACGGGAAAATAAATAAATGAAAAGTGGTGCATGCATACGTATTCACCCCCTTTGCTATGAAGCCCCTAAATAAGATCTGGTGCAACCAATTACCTTCAGAAGTCACATAATTAGTTAAATAAAGTCTACCTGTGTGCAATCTAAGTGTCACATGATCTGTCACATGATTTCAGTATAGATACACCTGTTCTGAAAGGCCCCAGAGTCTGCAACACCACTAAGCAAGGGGCACCACCAAGCAAGCGGCACCATGAAGACCAAGGAGCTCTCCAAATAGGTCAGGGACAAAGTTGTGGAGAAGTACAGATCAGGGTTGGGTTAAAAACAAAAAAATGAAACTTTGAACATCCCACGGAGCACAGTTAAATCCATTATTAAAAAATGGAAAGAATATGGCACCACAACAAACCTGCCAAGAGAGGGCCGCCCACCAAAACTCACGGACCAGGCGTGGAGGGCATTAATCAGAGAGGCAACAAAGAGACCAAAGATAACCCTGAAGGAGCTGCAAAGCTCCACAGTGGAGATTGGAGTATCTGTCCATAAGAGCACTTTAAGTTGTACACTCCACAGGGCTGGGCTTTACGGAAGAGTGGCCAGAAAAAAGTCATTGCTTAAAGAAAAAAATAAGCAAACACGTTTGGTGTTCGCCAAAAGGCATATGGGAGACTACCCAAACATATGGAAAAAGATACTCTGGTCAGACTAAAATGTAGCTTTTTGGCCATCAAGGAAAATGCTATGTCTGGCGTAAACCCAACACCTCTCATCACCCCAAGAAAACCATCCCCACCGTYAAGCATGATGGTGGCAGCATCATGCTGTGGGCATGTTTTTCATCAGCAGGGACTGGGAAACTGGTCAGAATTGAAGGAATGATGGATGGCGCTATATACAGGGAAATTATTGAGGAAACCTGTTTCAGTCTTCCAGGGATTTGAGACTGGTACGGAGGTTCACCTTCCAGCAGGACAATGACCCTAAGCATACTGCTAAAGCAACACTTGAGTGGTTTAAGGGGAAACATTTAAATGTCTTGGAATGGCCTAGTCAAAGCCCAGACCTCAATCCAATTGAGAATCTGTGGTATGACTTAAAGATTGCTGTACACCAGCGGAACCCATCCAACTTGAAGGAACTGAAGCAGTTTTGCCTTGAAGAATGGGCAAAAATCCTAGTGGCTAGATGTGCCAAGCTTATAGAGACATACCCCAAGAGATTTACAGCTGTAATTGCTGCAAAAGGTGGCTCTACAAAGTATTGACTTTGGGGGGGGGTGAATAGTTATGCACACTTAAGTTTTCTGGTTTTTGTCTTATTTCTTGTTTGTCCACACAAAAAAATATTTTGCATCTTCAAAGTGGTAGGCATGTTGTGTAAATCGAATGATACAAAACCCCAAAAATCTATTTTAATTCCAGATTGTAATAGGCGTTCTAATAGGCGTTGTCAACTCCTTACACATCTAGACAACCAATACATCTCTGTTGCTAGGCAGGAATTTAATTGGTTCCTCTCACTGGTGTCGTCATTGCGCTGCCTGTTACTAAAACCTTTGTGGGTTTGGAAGTGTATGTGTCAGAAGTACTGCAGTAGGAGAGTAATTTGCTTTATCTTGGCCAGGTCGCAGTTGTAAATGAGAACTTGTTCTCAACTAGCTTACCTGGTTAAATAAAGGTGAAATAAAAAATAAAAACATAAAAATTGTGMTGGGCCTCTCTGGTCTCATTCTTTACTCCCTAGTTCTGCAGCCGACCTGCCTTATCAGAGAATAACAATGGCGTTTCACCTCTCTCCTCAGAAACATGGAACAGAATATGAAGCTTCTACTCTCAGTAACTTTCCATATTCCTAGTTCCCATCTACCCTTCATTGACCACAACATATACAGTACCAGTCAAAAGTTCGGACACACCTACTCATTCAAGGGTTTTTCTTTATTTTTACTATTTTCTACATTGTAGAATAATAGTGAAGACATCACAACTATGAAATAACACATATGGAATCATGTAGTAACCCAAAAAAGTATTAAATAAATCAAAATATATTTTAMATTTGATATTCTTCAAAGTAGCCACCATTTGCCTTGATGACAACTTTGCACACTCTGCTTTTCACGCAAGTTGGTTATTGATCATTGCTAGACAGCCATTTTCAAATCTTGACATCGTTTTTCATGCCGATTTAAGTAAGAACTGTAACTAGGCCACTAAGGAACATTCAATGTAATCTTGGTTTGCAACTCCAGTGTATATTTGGCCATGTGTTTTAGGTTATTGTCCTCCTGAAAGGTAAATTTCTCTCCCAGRGTCAATTGGAAAGCAGACTGAACCAGGTTTTCCTCTAGGATTTTGCCTGTGCTTAGCTCTATTCCGTTTCTTTTTATTTAAAAAACTCCCTAGTACTTGACGATGACAAGCATACCCATGACATGATGCAGGCACCACCATGCTTGAAAATATGAAGAATGGTACTCAGTGATGTGTTGTGTTGGATTTGCCACAAACATAACACTTTGTATTCAGGACATAAAGTTCATTTCTGTGCCACATTTTTTTCAGTTTTACTTGCCTTGTTGCAAGCAGGATGCATGGGAATATTTTTCTTCTGCACATGCTTSCTTCTTTTCACTCTGTCATTTAGGTTAGTTTTGTGGAGTATCTACAATGTTGTTGATCCATCCTCAGTTTTCTCCTATCACAGCCATTAAACTCTGTAACTGTTTTAAAATTCTCATTGGCCTCATGGTGAAATCCCTGAGCGGTTTCCTTCCTTCTCCGGCAACTGAGCTAGGAAGGACACCTGTATCTTTGTAGTGACAGGGTGTATTGATACACCATCCAATGTGTGATTAATAACTTMTTCAAAGGGATATTCAGTGTCTGKTTTTTTATTTTTACACATCTAACAATAGATGCCCTTCTTTACGAGGCATTGTAAAACCGCCCTGGTCTTTGTGGTTGAATCTGTGTTTTAAATGTACTGCTCTACTGAGGGACCTTACAGCTAATTGTATGTGTTGGGTACAGAGATTAGGAAGTCATTCAAAAATCATGTTCAACACTATTATGMTACACAGACATTATTAATGCACATAGACAGCAAATGTGTACTCCTGAACTTATTTAGGCTTGCCATAACAAAGGGTTGAATACTTATTGACTCTAGACATTTCAGCTTTTCATTTTTTATTAATTTCGGGGGGGGGGGGGGACTAATTTAATAATCAAGTTAAAGGTCATTATTACTCAAATAAACAATCCAACCTGAATCAAGGGAAATGTTTATGGCTGAGCAGCAGTTTTGTGATCAATATAACTTAGATTATTGGCATCAGAGCCGTTGTTTGTGTCTCTGTGTGTGTTATGGGTGTGGCGGTAGGCTTGAGGTTAAAGAAACAGACTGGGAGCTGGAGGGTTGCCGGTTTGAAGCCCCGGGATGCTTGCGGGGAGATCTGCAGGGAGTGAGCTGGCAGCCTTGGGTACTATGACAGCAAAAAATAAAGCAATTGTGTTGTAGTTATAGGATGCTGGAGCGGACAGGGGGAGTGGAGGAGAGCGGGGTGCTGCGATGGGAACTCTTTCTCCTGCTCCTTTTGGCCTGGATCCTCCTCTACTTCTGCATCTTCAAGGGGGTCAAGTCAACAGGGAAGGTAAAAGAGAGAGAGACAGATAGACATGCTGACAGAGAGAGAGATCAGGACTAGTTTTATGATTTCCAAGTAAAAAAAGAGGAGTGAGAAAATGTTCTTATCTCTGTTCAGTAATTTTTTACTCTTACGTCGACATAACATTTGGATCTTTTACATTGATTCAGAGTTAGTCCACGTTTTTGTTGATTTTTGGCCATTGTGAACATTTTATAATATCATATTTATACTACTGTTTGTGTGTGTCTCCTCCAGGTGGTATACTTCACGGCTCTCTTCCCATATGTCATCCTGTTAGCTCTGTTGATTAACAATGTCCAGCTCCCAGGAGCTATGGAAGGCATCCGCTTTTTCATCATACCAAACTGGGAGAAACTCCTGGAGTTGGAGGTAAGAGGACGGAGGTACAGACCCGATCCCTAACCTTAAAGGCAAAGTTTGCTTTTTTACAACCAAATCTCTCTTTTTGATGTAAATGATATGTTATAGAAGGGTCCAGAATATTTTTTCTCTCGATTTCACTTGTTTTTGAGAAACTTAAAAAAATACCTTTTCCCTTTTTTATTATATATATTTTTTTACCCCCTTTTTCATCATATCCAATTGGTAGTTACAGTCTTGTCCCATCACTACAACTCCAGTACGGACTAGGGGAGAGGTGAAGGTTGAGAGCTGCGCGTCCTCCGAAACACAACCCAGCCAAGCTGCACTGTTTCTTGACACAATGTCCGCTTCAGCCGGAAGCTAGCCGCACCAAAGTGTCGGAGGAAACGCCGTACACCTGGCCACTCATTCTGATTTTCTGGGCCTGGGTKCCCAGTGGGTGGGCCTGGCTCCCAAGTGGGRGGGCCTYTGCCTGGGCTGCGCCCCTGCCCAGTCATGTGAAATCCATAGATTAGGGCCTGATGAATTTATTTCAATTGACTGATTTCCTTATTTGAACTGTAACTCAGCAAAATCTTTGAAATTGTTGCATGTTGCGTTTATATTGTTGTTCAGTATATATATTCCAGACATGGCTTTTTCTGATATTTATACATTTCTTTATTTACATTTTATTTTTGGGGACTATTTGTGTTGCTTTTTTATTGCTAGGTATTACTGCACTGTTGGAGTTAGAAACACTAGCATTTCGCAAGCATTTCCAYTAAACTTTGATTTGATTTTAAATAAGCCATAGATAAGGATCTAAATCATTTCAGGAGAAGAGGGGTTCGGGAGGAGTTTTTGTGAAGACATGTCGAGGTCGGGTGCTGCTGGTAAAGAGCTTGGATGTGTTATGGTTAACTGCCAGCTAGGGTGATTGTTAGGATAACATTGTTATTCTATCAGTGTGGATGAGTTTTATGGTGCTATTGGAGGTACAGTACAATATTAGACGGAATTCCTTGTGTTTTGTTCCAGGTTTGGGTCAACGCTGCAGCTCAGATCTTTAACTCCATTGGGATAGGCTTTGGCTCCCTCATGGCCATGTCCAGCTATAACAACTTCAACAACAACATATTAAAGTGAGGAGAGTTTGTAGTCAGTTCAAATATATTTTCACATTGTTACGGTGTCCATATTAGGTCAATCTCAGCAGGTGCTGTCCTAATATGGACACCGTACAGCGTACTGGATTGATTCATCCATCACATCCCTTTTTTTCCCCACAGAGACACACTGGTTATCTCCATCACCAACTCCCTGACCAGTATTCTGGCAGGTTTTGTCATCTTCTCGGCATTCGGCTACATGTCACATCTCCAGGACATACCTGTCAGTGAGCTGGCTGTAGATGGTGAGTTTGTGTAAGCAAACTAAAGATAATTTAGGGAGGGGAAATCATTTTGCTGACAGCTGACGCAAGACCACACATTTTCATTTAGGAAATGTACCATTTCTAGTTACAGTGCATGTATTTGAGGCAAAGCATACTAATTTCACCAAGATCGTTCCATAAAAGAGTTTAGACACCAAAGTCATAATAACAATGCATGTGTGTTCTGAATTATTTTGCATCTAGGTCCAGGACTAGTTTTTGTTGTTTACCCACAAGCCTTTGCAACAATGCCAGTGGCTCCGCTGTGGGCAATTCTGTTCTTCTTCATGCTCCTGTGCCTTGGGCTGGACAGCCAGGTAGCTAACTGTACATTACCTAACCTAAACCCACTGTCACATGATACTAAATACACTTTTCTCTACTTGAAACAGATGCATTTGTCCTCACGTTGTCTTTTTTTTTTAAATAAAATTTYTACCTTTATTTAACTAGGCAAGTCAGTTAAGAACAAATTCTTATTTACAATGTCGGCCTACCCCGGCCAAACCCAGACGACGCTGGGCCAATTGTGCGCCGACCTATGGGACTCCCAATCACTGCCAGATGTGATACAGCCTGGATTCGAACGAGGGACTGTAGTGACGACTCTTGCARTGAGATGCAGTGCCTTAGACCGCTGCGTCCATGTGTGTGTGTTAACTATTTAACTGTACTAGAATGCTTAGAAGGCTGCTAAAATGTTAAATATCGGCTATCGATATCGGCCAAAAATGTSATATCGGTGTATCCCTACATATTACCTCAATTACCTCGGCTAACCTGTACCCCCACACATTGACTCGGTACCGGTACCCCTGTATATAGCCTCCTATTGTTATTTTACTCCTTTTTTTATTTACATTTTGATTTAGTAAATATTTTCTTAAATCTTATTTTTCTTAACAGCATTGTTGGTTAATGGCTTGTAAGTAAGCATTTCACGGTAAGGTTGTGTTCGTCACATGTGACAAATACAATTTGATTTGATTTGATATTGCATTACTTTCTATTGGAACTGGAACTGCTGTAGAAAAAGATTGATTTTTGGTTCCTGGAATCATTTGTGAAAGAAGATTATACATTTTACTGGATATTGTATTCATAGATTTATAGTAATTACCATCATTTAACCATGTGGCCAAACAAAGAGAACGTGACCGGGGCAGCAGGTAGCCTAGTGGTTAGAGCGTTGGACTAGTAACCAAAAGGTTGCAAGATTGAATCCCCGAGCTGACAAGGTTCTGCCCCTGAACAAGACAGTTAACCCACTGTTGCTAGGCCGTCATTGAAAGTAATAATTTGTTCTTAACTGACTTGCCTAGTTAAATAAAGGTTACACACCACACCACACTGACCAAAAGGTATTTTGTTGGCATTTACGTATGTCGCCATTACCAGTAAAACATAACCAAAACCTATTTCTTTCACTTACTTGTGCTGTTTCGTTGTTCAGTCATTTCAGGATTTCATCATACATGTCAAGCAGTGAAGTTTCAGCTCTGTCTGTCCGTGGCCTCTCTTCCTTGGTGCGCACTGTCACTGTGTCCGTTTCCATCTTGTCCAGCTGTGTATGTAACATTTCACGTAAACCCTGTTTCTTGTCTGCATCAAAGTAGTGGTCCTTGTACCTAGCATCGATCATGGTGGCGACACAGTAAAGAAGCTCAGAGAGAATGCCACCGAATCGCTTGTTCACAGCCTCAAGTACTTTGTAAGTTTTAACCCCACGGTCTGTGTCTGCAGTTTTGTTGAGCAGGCGTTTGAATTCCATGACAGAGGGTATCATGTCTGCTGCATATGCAGTTGATGAGCTTATTTCTCGAGTCAGTTGTTCGAATGGCTCTAAGAGTGTGTTCATGTTTCCAAGTTTCAAACATGTTTTCAAATGCCATTGAAATGGCAGTAGCGGTATGAGAACCAGCACATTCTTGAGCATGCAATTAAGCTTTCCTCAGTACGAAATCCTTGTCAACCCACTGTGCTGTCAGACTCGGCATGCTCATGGAGCTGACATCGCWGGTCAAAATGTCAGTCATGAAGCTAATAGCAGTGACGCCCATAGCAAGTAGCTCATAGATGTACGTTTCAACAATACTGTTTAACTCCGGTAGGGAAACATCTGAAAAATAGCGCCTACTTGGTAGTGTGTACCGGGGCTCAAGGTGCTCGACCAGTCGGCGAAACCAACATCATACACGACAGAGAACGGTTGATTGTCAAGGGCAATGAATTCCATTATTTTGGCGTTAATGGATTTCGCCTTTGAGTTGACTCACTGAAATGTTCTTACTCTTTCAAATGACTGCTCGACTTGAACTTGTTTAGTTGTTGGATGTGTACGCTTAGTATTTTCCTGCATTTGTTCTGTGTGGCGCTGTATTTTTTGTGGTGTCATTACGCCATCAACCTACGTTATATAGGCATGCACGTCAGCTTTGACATTGGTTTTGCCAACATCGGGCCATTTTTAGCTAATATCGTCCGATTCCGATATGCTCACCGATATACCGTGCATCCCTAGTAATATGTACATGTAGGTAGGGGTAAAGTGACTATGCATAGATAATAACAGTGAGGACCAGCAGCAAAAAAATAAATAATAATAATACCCCCAAAGAAATTATGTCTGTGCCTTTATAATAACTTGACAGCCTATCCTTCACATGCAGATAGTGATGCTTGGTTTTCAGTTTGTTTAGGTTTGTCCTACCTACCAGGTTGAAAGGACAGTCACAAGACTCATCGCCATCTGCCGAATGGCCTCATAAAACAGCCATTAAACGATGAGAAGAGAATGTCAAGATTCTAACTGAAGTGCATTATGTATTTTTGACACAGATGAAAAAATGCCAAGTCATTGTTACCAGATAGTTGCAGTAAGAAAGCCTTTATTATAAGTGTAAAACTAACAAGGACTCAATAATCCATGCTTTCTGGGAATGCAATAAAGTTATGGGCGGAGCTAGAAAGTTGGCTGTCAGAAGTATTACAATGTAAATTTACATGTAATCCGTCTGTCTGCATATTTCCAGACATGGAATATGGGAGTGTAGTGAGATACCCAATGGGCTGGACAATTCTCTTTTGATCACTCAACTTGAAAAAACGTATCCTGAAAATGTAGACATCAATCAATTCGCCATCATTAACACAATGGAAAAATCWAAATATTTTTTTTGAAATAGCATGGGCGACTGAGAAAAACAAATAGGCACAATTTAAGGCCATGTGGCAAACAATATTGCAGGCACTAGGGATGGGGTTGTGAGTATGTGGATCTGAGCAGATGAAATGTCGTTGTCTGTGTCCGTCTGTAATTTGTTGTTTGTATGTGTATGTTTGTATCTGGTGTGTACTGTATATGAACAAAAAATAAACATGCAAAAATACGTTATTATATTGGTATCTCCATGCCGGAATGTTACCATGTTATGACTTTAAAAAGTATATATATTTCTCAGTTTGCTATGGTGGAGGTGATGGTGACCAGCCTAATGGATGGGTTTGGAGGGCCCCTGATGAAGTTCCTGAGACACAAGGAGATGCTGGTTCTGGCAGTCTGCAGCACTGCCTTTCTGCTGGGGATACCCCATGTCATGCAGGTACCCTGGAGTGTACGCCTAGACCATATAGGTGTACACTCATCAGACAACTCCAGCACAGCAATAATCCAGGACAAGTAGTGGACTAGACTAGTAATAAAGTGCACTTAGGGTAATATAATTATACTCTACCCAAATGTACACTGTTAGATGAACCAAAAAAGGGTTATATTTTAATAATGTAGTGTGGTTAATTCTTTATTAATCTCAGAAACTCAGAACTAATATATAATTGCATCAGATGCTTGATTAGTTTCTAGGTGGAGATGTATGAGAAAAGGTACTAACAAGACTAGCTTAGTCTCCACCTTTTTAAATGCTAAATCTCAGCCAAAGCCCCTCCTCCATCCAAAAACTTTCCACTTGAAAACCTTACCCACACTTTAAGCACCACATTCACCCAATCCTGATACTTCTAAATAATCAGTGACGGAATGCCAAAGCACTGGAACTACTTTTACTCATTAGTCGTTGCATCCCAGATTATTTTAGCATATGTTACATCACTGATGTAACGTTCTGTCCACGAGAGATTAGTTATTTCTTACAGCTGGTATTAAATACTCTCTCTCTTTGACCAGGTGGGGATCTATGTATTCCAGCTGATGGACCACTACACGGCCATAGTGTCTCTCATGTTCCTGGCCTTCTTTGAGGTGCTGGCCATCTGCGGGCTTTATGGTGAGACCAGTGTGTGTCTAACATATGCGTGTTAGTCATTACAGGAATGAAATTAATAAATTCATTCTGACAGGTGTGAGGAGGCTTTCGGCAAACTTAAAGGAGATGACAGGAAATAGGCCTAATATCTTCTTCAGAGTGTGCTGGATGTTTGTGGCTCCTCTTCTGATCACTGTGAGTCATCCTCATTCACCCTAACAGAACTATAGTGTCTACAAATAAATCGCCATACAGTTGACATTGTCTCTCTCCTCTGGTGCAACAGATTATCCTGGTGTTCACAATCATCCAGTTTAAACCAGCTCGCTATGAGGACTACGTGTATCCCCCGTGGGCTCAGGGGATTGGCTGGGTCATCGCTATGGCGTCCATCATCTGGATCCCACTCGGAGCTCTTCACACACTGTGGGTTCTGCCAGGCTCCTTCACTGAGGTACTGTATTACTATACATCAATCTCTCTCTCTCTACCTATAGCATTATTTTGACCTTAGTACAACACCTAGCAACCATTTCAAGAGGTTCTGGATAGGGTGGGGCGGTATCCAGATTTTCATATTGTCATACCGTCCTTCTCTCATCCAGGGACTTACGGTATTACCAGCTTAGTACACTTGGGGGCGTCAAAAAATGCAAAAAAGCCCATTGGGCGTCAATTACCAGAATGCAGAATTAGTACAATAATGGAGAATTTCCATGGAAGCTGCTAGCTAAATATGCTAACAAACACAAACGAAAATAAACTAATTGCAAAGACAGGCAATCCAGCTCATAAAATTATACATATATAGGTAGGCGCTACCGAATGTAATTTTTGGTGAGTTTGGACATTTGCACAATGTCTCTCATTCACATTCGCTTGTAAATGAACAAAGTTTTGAGGAATGCTTGTCTGAAGGAAGACAAGTAGTGGTTCTGGAGAAGCATGTGTACACGCTGAGTGTGTGGAGTCTGGAGTCGCTAGGGCAATGGGCCTGCCTGCTCTGCTCGGAGAAGAGGAGGGGTGGACCAGATGGGTCGACAACGGAGAGGAGAAAAAAATTCAAGGAAATCAAGATAGCAGTGGAAGCTGTACAGATTTCTCAAACATGGCAGAAAGCTAACACTATATGATGACCCGTCTCCTTATTAATTCAGCCACTTACTTGAATAACTAGCAAGTTAAACTAGCAAGTTAAACTAGCGTTAATGCAGAATTCTGTGTTATTTACGCAGAAAAAAAGATAGAACGCATAAGAAATATCTTGCTGCGTTTTGTAAACGCATGATCTAAAATGCGTTATTGTAATTTCTGCTTGGCATCAGACTAATTTTGTGCTTTAGTTGCTCTTCTCCACTTGGATGAGAATTCACCAATGCATTCTATCAGCAGACAGCGCTCTGACTCATGTGTAGTGTGGTGGTTAATTTCTTTACTATCAAATGAGGAGAGACAAACTTATCACACAAGTCAGAGTTATACTTAAACTAAATCTTTATTCACTTATTAATACAGGAGCAGGTCAATACAACACACACATATAAAGTGAATCGATTGAGTGCTCTACGATAATAATGGCTGGTCAATGAATCACCCTCAGATGATTCGTTGAGAGCCCTGAGACAAAGGTATAAAGGCCATTTATAGCCAAGATACACCCCCTTCAGTCTACATGACAAACACCCCCTTTAGTCTACACGACAAACAACAGATGTATGGAATGGGTCACAAGGTTAAGATTTGTATGAAAGTTACTTATAATTCACAGCAGACAGTATCTGCTGTAAAAACTGTTCTCATTGTGTAGACATCGTAAATGTCATTGTTCAATCTCCCAGAGGCCCACTTTCAGTTCACACAGACACAATAGAGTTATAATAACCCTCTATTCTGTTGCATAAAACAACCATTTGATGCAATTACAGTATTATAACATAATCTTGCAATTTTGCTCTCATAGTAGCTACTTTTCTCCAGCACTTTCGGTGTAGCCTGCTTTTCTCTGGTAAAACGCAAGATTAACAACAGGAAATGTAGCTGGCTACATTCTTTCTATGATAAACATTAGAAATATGATGGCCATCCATCGTTTTTGCAAAAAATACCAGCTTTTTCATTGTAAGCTCATTTACTTGTGTGGCTGCCTGCCAAATAGCGTTGCATTTCTGTTGTCATCTGATGAAAATGAAGCTATTTTCTGCCGAATGTGTTGCACTAATTAATTTTCGGTGAAGGAAACTGAAGTTGCATGCCCCTGATCACTCTATTGAAGCTAAAAAACACTGACTTTCAATATAAAACGGGACTCCTGTCAATACACAGCTGGACTCAACTGCTCTGGGGAACTACGGTAAGCTTCACAATGTGACAGGTGAAACGAAGAAAGCGATCTGCTTTATCTCCTAATGTATTGCACAAGTTGACTGCAGGTATTCACTTAAAAATTAGCTACAGATATGAACATTTATCGAAACACTTCAAATAAATAGTTTCAATGGTATTGATGGTATTGAAAAACCATCCTGGGGCTATTTCCAAATGCCCCAGTATATGGTATATATGGTCTACCGCCCAAGCCTAGTTCTGGTGTAATGTTGTTGGACAGAATTAGTCCAAATCCATATGTTGTTAAAGACTTCTAATAATGTCTTGTCTTCCTCCCCCCAGAGATTAGTAAAGTCAATCACCCCCTATGCACTGGAGAACGAGAGGGGAGGAGACACATACCCAAACATAGCAGTCATCAGCTCCTTAGGTAGAGAAACAGAGAAGCCTCACATTCAGACAAACCTCTGATACTGACTCTCCCTCCTGATGGCCTCTGTACCAGCCTGCGATTCTGGGACTAAGCTAGGCTTGGAGAGCCAGGTGAAGGTTCACTAAGGATGTCAAACCTGATTCACATTGGCACTGGGAACCACACTGTCTGTGGATGACGTGACAAAAACCGTCCAACAACATTCCTATTGGTGTTGTTTGGGACTTCTGCTCATGGGGAAGTGGGTTGTTCTCCTTCATGGAGTGAATGACAGATATTTTTKAAACACTGTTATAGTCAATTATGTAATAACAAATAGAAGAAATGGACCTGGACCCAAGAAGATTACCTATCTCTGCTTTGAAAGATCAGAATTGGTCATGAGTGGGTACTGGTACATGATGAATAGACCTTAACCTGTCCATATGTTGCACTGTCTGAACTTTGGTATGATGTTTTTTATATGTAGCCATGGATAACCAAAGTACAACGGTCTGAGAACTGTTAGTTATAGATGTTGTTGTTCTGCCCTTCAAGCATGTTAGCTTTCACTTGAGCAGCACCTTGTGGTTAACACAACTGAGGGGGTATTACATGTATTTCTAGAGTACCACAGTATGAGTCATAATACCCATAAAACCTAGCAGTCAAACAAAGAAATGGTTCAAATTGTTTTTCCACCGTTCATTTTTCCAATAGCGGAAAAGGCATTTCATTTTGGGGGGGTAATACTTGCGAATATATTGATAAAAGTAACCTTGTCCGAGAGAGGTTTACATGGTTATCAAAACTTCACGTCAGAGTAATCCTGCACAAAACACAGCCCTTATTTTAAGTGTTTCTAAAATTCCCTGTGGGAAAAATGAATGGTGGTAAAATTATTGGAACCATTTCCGGTTTACCGCTAGGTTTTATGGGTATTATGACACCACCACCGTGGGGCTATATATTAATAAATCATGTACAGTATGATGCAGTAGCTATGGATCAGCACAGCAGTTAATAAAATAATCTACCAAATGCAGCATTTGGAACATCTTCTTGAAATATTCCTGATGTAATATGTTGTTTACAATAAAATGCCACAATGTTTGATTTGGCTGCTGCGGGTCAGGGGGCAAGGAGACCCACAGCTCCGCTAAAACCATTGACAACTACATGCTGTTTAAGGGATTGTTACATAAATGTTACGACTATTTGGTTTTAATAGTCAGAACTACAAATACCCCATTATTCCATGCAAAACAATTGTGCACATTTACCTCTATCATCAGAGTTATAAAGCAAGTAACTGCATGCTTTTCATGATCCGTAAACATCAATGATCATGTCATTTCAGATACATGAAGGTGCCTATCGATTTGACATGTAGCTAGGTAAGCAAACATCATCATTAGCTTGCATCATCAGAGATTAGGCTTTTGGAAAGACCTTGACAGTCCATGTCCATGTCCTGGTAAATTGTCAGTCGGACTACTGTCATCACCACTATAGATGGCAAGTAAATCAAACAACATTTGGATATAGTCATCTAGTTTATCCCTTGAAAGTTTTTTTGTTATCTAGCCATATTGACATGATCTGTTATTAGCTAGCTAGCCAAATTTACGTGGTCCATCAATCAATGTAGCCTATATCATGTCTGTCAGCAGTAATCATAAATAAAAGGATCAGACCCTTTTTTCAATTTTCCCCTAAAATGACAAACCCAAATCCAACTGCATGTAGCTCAGGACCCYAAGCAAGGATATGCCTATTATTGATACCATTTGAAAGGAAAGKCTTTGAAGTTTGTGGAAATGTGAAATTAATGTCTAGAATAATACATTAGATCTGGTAAAAGTTAATACAAACAAAAAAACATGCATTTTCTATTTAAAAAAAAAATCATCTTTGAAATGCAAGAGAAAAGCCATATCATGTAGGCGTTTAGGCACAATTTACCTTCAGAGGTGAATGTATCAAACCAGTTGACGTGAGTTTTTGTTGTTGTGCACTCTTCCCAAACAATAGCATGGTATTTTTTCATTGTAATAGCTACTGTAAATTGGTCAGTGCAGTTTGATTAACAAGAATTTAAGCTTTCTGCCCATATAAGACATGTCTATGTCCTGGAAAGTTTGCTGTAACTTACGTAATTCTAGTCACATTAGTAATAGGGACACCAATCCCATAGAGGTTAAACACTCTTAAAAACGCTGTTGAAAATTGGATGTTTTTTTATTTAACTGGGCAAGTCAGTTAAGAACAAATTCTTATTTACAATGATGGCCTAGAAACAGTGGGATAACTGCCTTGTTCAGGGACAGAACGACAGATTTTTACCTTGTCAGCTCGGGGATTTGAACTAGCTGGCCCAACGCTCTAACTACTAGGCTACCTGTCGCACAATGTTATTGTGACGTTTTATTGAAAACGACCTATAGGCTATATATTATGTATTATATCCATTGCAATTTGACAAATGGTCACTTTCCGTGACTCAATTTATTGGAAAAGTCATGAGAATTTTACATAACATTTTAAACAAAACATGTATGTTTGAAAGGAAATTATGCCTGATTAAAATAGGTATAATACTTATTAAAATAAGTATTATAAGAATAAAATCAGTAAATATTGTCATTGTAGGCAAGATATAATCATACTGTACAACTCTGCCATGTTATGCAAGACAAAATAAAAAGCCAACTGACTCAAGAGCCAAAGGGTGTGCCAAGTTTTTATGATCATCAGTTGGTGGTGACTATATTCTGAGGGGTTTTGTTTACAAACCTGTCTGAGATTATGCCATCTAGTTTATATTTGTTCAATTAACAGAATAACTCTAACACTGTAGGGTTATTTAGATTGACAGTAAATTGCTATCAAAAGATGAAAAGATTTAACACATGATCCAAGTAAATAATGGTGCACAAAAAGGAGCCACCTTTGACAATTCCTAAATCATTTTTTATTGATAAACATCTACTATATCATACAAGTACACACTTGGGGAGAGTATACAAGTCAGTTACTTCCTCTACACAAGATGACAGTGTTTTCTTTATACTCCTCCAAATGGATCCAAAGTGCAAAACAATTTAAATCATATGGGAGTGGGGAAATACACTTGCTCCAAAGTGATGGGGTTGCGTAATCGTGCTTGAATGTCCCTTATAGACATTTTCTGATTAGTGATGGTTGACATGGGTTTTGAAAAACATACGAGCAGACTTAATACCAGGATAACCAAATCTGCTTGTTATTAAAAACATAAGACCGTAGAAATGGATTGAGCATCTATGGTTAGGGAGTACAGTATATCAGCCACATCTACCAATAATCAAAGTTAAAATACCTATACAAAAAAAAAGAAATATAATTATCATTCTTTTATGAACAGCAGTGTTGTCTTCCATCATTTTAAACAGATATGTATTATGACTCACAAAAACAAAAAAAACATTCATGTGCAATTGATGGCATACTCTTCCCTCTGTCAGGATGGTCAGGTAGAATATATGACCACAGGAGCAACAACCCTCCTCTCCTAAGTTTGCAGTGGCTTCAGAGCAATACACCAAAGACCATGTTGTAGTGGTTAAGAGTACCTGCCCACCCTCTCCTCCTCACCAGAGATCCCCCCCCCCCCCCTCCCCCACACACACACACAGCCACCTCCACGCCTCCTCAAACAGATCCCTTCACTCCAAATCCAGTTGAATACTAGTTTGTTTTCGTCGTTGCCCGGCAGGGGTCGCTAAGGAGTCGTCACCATGGCTCCATCTGCTCCTTCGGCCGATTCCTTCCTGCTCGGTTGCTATGACACCTGTTCCACCGGCCTCATCTGCACATCTCCGATCTAGAGGCCGACAAGCAGGGTTACATACACAAACAAACTCAACAAACTGCATGAATATCCTCTATAAAAGAGGTGTTTCAGACTATGCAGGTCAGGACCATTGACAATGTACACTGAGTGCACAAAACACTAGGAACACCTTCCTAATATTGAGTTGCACCCCTTTTGCCCTCAGAACAGCCTGAATTCGTCAGGGCATGAACTCTACAAGCTGTCGAAAGCGTTCCACAGAGATACTGGCCCATGTTGACGTCAATGCTTCCCACAGTTGTGTCAAGTTGGCTGGATGTCCTTTCGGTGGTGGACCATTCTTGATACAGGAAACTGTTTAGCGTGAAACCCAGCATAGTTGCAAATCTTGACACACTCAAACCTGTGCTCCTGGCACCTACTACCATACCCCGCTCAAAGGGACTTAAATCTTTGTCTTGCTCATTCACCCTCTGATTGGCACACACACACAATCCATGTCTCAATTGTCCCAAGGCTTAAAAATCACTCTTTAACCTGTCTCCTCCCCTTCATCTACACTGATTGAAGTGGATTTAACAAGTGACATCAATAAGGGATCATAGCTTTCAACTGGATTCACCTGGTCAGTCTGTCATGGAAAGAACCAAATGTTTTGTACACTCTGTGTATAGTACCATTGGTCTATCTAAGAGGAGTTAGTCTTGACTTGAGAAAGAGGCAGGATATGAGTAAGCCAAGTATTGACAGAAGCGACAGACAGAGCACTACATTACCTGGACGTGAGGCGGGGTGCCCAGAACGTATGTGACTGCACTGGCTATGTCTTGTGCTTTCAAACACTGCAGTTGAAAAAAATGCTAATTAGTCAATCATTTCTTAATGTATTTGTATTGAGAGAAGAGGTAGGCCCATCTACCCACCCACACACTCCTAGTCTAGCTGCCTTACTTTTATACTCTCATACACAGCAGCTGCTTTCTCTGGATCACTGTTGTGGTGCCGGAAGGCAAACTCAGTCTCCACTATTCCAGGGGATATACACTATGGAAGAGGAAGGCACAAAACATGCTCGTTATTGATGTTTATGTACACATACACAGAKAGACACACCACAAGCGTGCATACGTACGTACACACCCACAAAACAATCAACTTTCTATCTAATAATTGTACAAGACAGTTGTCAGATTCACATGAAAAAGAGAATAATAATACTGCTCTTCTCACCGTGGCTCTGATGTGAGTCTTTGCTTCCCGCAGCTCTTGCCGTAGCCCCTCGGTTAGAGCAGTAACAGCATATTTAGTGGCACAGTAGAAGTGTTCATCTGCACTAGGTACCATTCTATGTCCCCCCATACTATAGCAGTAAGCGAGGGAGGGAGAAAAGGAGAGAAAGTGAGAATGGCATGTATGTGATACATCCTCCATCCTGTATCCCTCGGACAACTCTTCTGTCTAAAACCAAGAGTAGAATTGTAGGCCCTCTTTACTGTATCTTCTGAGAGAGTCTTAAATCATATAAAATGTCAGTTATAACAGGCATTTAACAGGCTGAAAAGAAGCTGTAATCTACCTGTTAATATTGATGATGTGGCCATCGTCCACATTCCGCTCTTTCATTGACTGGTAGGCCTCGCGGGTACAAATGGACAGGGCCAGAACATTCACCTATAGGAGAGGTTCTGTCAAAAACTTGCACTTGTATCTGCCTTCACAAACAAAAATATATTCTGTCTAGGTGTGTAAGACTGTAGTTATTGTCCTCCAGTGTCAATGCCAATGCCCCTTGTGAAATTACACCTCATATCCAAGATGGCGGCGCAGTAGGACGTGTATATCTGTCTTGGTCTTATCCCTTGTAAATAGCCAGTCTTTTTTCGTATATATCTTAATCTCACTTCTATCTATGAACTAAATATACTTTCCTACAACCCGCCTCACCAAATGTGGTACGGATCTGCTATTTTTATTCCTTATAATTGGAACTTCCATCAGGAGCTAGCCAGTAGCTACTAGTGTTTGTTAGCCACGGCTAGCTGTCCTTGCCTTTTTCCCCCGGAATCAGCCAGCCTTAGCTTGGACAATCACCTGCCAGTCTGCACAGCGCGATATCAACCCAGAGCATATCGGACTGCTTCTCTCTACCATATCACCGGATTCCTGCCGCTCTGGATCATTACACTGGATTATTACTCCTAGCTAGCTGCTAGCTAGCTAACTACCTGCAAATGTGGCTACTGTTAGCTAACGCCTCTGTACCGAAGCAAGCACCAGCTAGCCCCATATACCAACTAATTCTAGGGCTACAATGACCTCCTTTTGCCAATTGGCCTGGACCCTTTATTGTCGACACGGAGCCCCGCCAATCCATCACGACTGGACTGCCGACGTGATCGCCCGATGTGGTCTCAACAGGCTATTCTGTTACGATATCGCAGCAGAACCATCTACTAGCCCCAGCCCGTTAGCTTTTTCTGAATGCTGTGTCCCCTACTCGCCCAGCGTAGTAGTGAATACCGTACAGCACCCTGACTCACCTATTGCTACTCTTTTGACCCTACGATCACTCGGCTACACTACTGATGCCCCCTGGACTGTTTCAATAACACGGTACCTCATTTTGTTTACATGTCGGCCCCAGCCTCGAACTCAGGTTCTGTATGTATCTAACTGACCCGCTCTGCCCTTTCTTTGCCATTTACCCGTTGTTGTCTTAGCTCTCCTGATCAACACCTGTGACTGCTTTATGCCTCTCTCTAATGTCAATATGCTTTGGCTACTGCTGTCTTGGCTTGTTTTTATTGCTTTATTTCACTGTAGAGCACACAGTCCCGCTCAAAAATACCTTAGATAGCTCCTTAGTCCCATCTCACACACATGCGGAGACATCACCTACGTTAATTGATGCCTCCAGAGACAAAACCTCTCTCATCATCACGCAACGCATAGGTTTACCTCCACTGAACTCACATCCTACCATACCCTTGTCTGTACATTATGCCTTGAATCTATTCTACCACACCCAGAAATCTGCTCCTTTTATTCTCTGTCCCAACGCACTAGACGACCAGTTCTTATAGCCTTAAGCCGTACCCTTATCCTACTCCTCCTCTGTTCTTCTGGTGATGTAGAGGTTAACCCAGGTCCTTTAGCCCCCAGTTCCACTCCTATTCCCAAGGTGCTATCATTTGTTGACTTCTGTAACCGTAAAAGCTTTGGTTTCATGCATGTTAACATTAGAAGCCTCCTCCCTAAGTTTTCCCCCCACTGCTTTAGCACACTCCGCCAACCCTGATGTCCTAGCCGTGTCTGAATCCTGGCTTAGGAAGTCCACCAAAAATACTGAAATTTCTATCCAACTATAACATTTTACGCCAAGATAGAACTGCCAAAGGGGGWGGAGTTGCAATCTACTGCAGAGACAGCCTGCAGAGTTCTGTCATGCTATCCAGGTCTGTGCCCAAACAGTTTGAGCTTCTACTTTTAAAAATCCAGTGTTAATTTGCTAAATTGTAATTACTCCGCTACTATGGCCTATTTATTGCCTTACCTCCTCACAACATTTGCACACACTGTATATAGATTTCCCTTTTTCTATTGTGTTATTGACTGTACGCTTGTTTATTCCATGTGTAACTCTGTGTTGTTGTTTGTGTCGCACAGCTTTGCTTTATGTTGGCCAGGTCCCAGTTGTAAATGAGAACTTGTTCTCAACTAGCCTACCTGGTTAATTAAAAAAGGTGAAATAAAATAAAATACTTTTAAAAATCCATCTTTCCAGAAATAAGTATCTCACTGTTGCCGCTTGTTACAGACCGCCCTCAGCCCCCAACTGCGCCCTGGACACCATATGTGAATTAATTGCCCCCCTTTAATCTTCAGAGATTGTACTGTTAGGTGACCTAAACTCGGATATGCTTAACACCCCGGCCGTCCTACAATCTAAGCTAGATGTCCTCAATCTCACTCAAATTATCATGGAACCTACCAGGTACAACCCCAAATCTGTAAACTCGGGCACCCTCATAGATATCATCCTGAAAAACCTGCCCGCTAAATACACCTCTGCTGTCTTCAACCAGGATCTTAGCGATCACTGCCTCATTGCCTGCATCCGTAATGGGTCCGCGGTTAAACAATCACCCCTCATCACAGTCAAACACTTCAGCGAGCAGGCCTTTCTAATCGACCTGGCCCGGGTATCCTGGAAAGATATTGACCTCAGGCAGTTTGAAAAATATAGCCTTTGCTTTCCTAACAGAAATTTGCATCCTGTAGCACAAACTCCAAAAAGTTCTGGGACACTGTAAAGTCCATGGAGAATAAGAGCACCTTCTCCCAGCTGCCCACTGCACTGACGCTAGGAAACACTGTCACCACAGATATATCTACGATAATCGAGAATTTCAATAAGCATTTTTCTATGGCTGGCCATGCTTTCCACCTGGCTACCCCTACCCCGGTCAACAGCTCTGCACCCACAACAGCAACTTGCCCAAGCCTCCCCCATTTCTCCTTCACCCAAATACAGATAGCGGGTGTTCTGAAAGAGCTGCAAATTCTGGACCCCTACAAATCAGCTGGGCTAGACAATCTGGACCCTCTCTTTCTAAAATTATCCGCCGCAATTGTTCCAACCCCTATTACTAGCCTGTTCAACCTCTCATTTCGTCTGAGATCCCCAAAGACTGGAAAGCTGCCGCTCTCATCCCCCTCTTCAAAGGGGCAGACACTCTAGATCCAAACTGTTACAGACCTATATCTATCCTACCCTGCCTTTCTAAGGTCTTCCTAAGCCAAGTTAACAAACAGATCACTGACCATTTCGAATCCCACCGTACCTTCTCCGCTATGTAATCTGGTTCCCGAGCTGGTCATGGGTGCACCTCAGCCACGTGCAAGGTCCTAAACGATATCATAACTGCCATCGACAAAAGACAATACTGTGCAGCCGTATTCATCGACCTGGCCAAGGCTTTCGACTCTGTCAATCACCACATTCTTATCAGCAGACTCGACAGCCTTGGTTTCTCAAATGACTGCCTCGCCTGGTTCACCAACTTCTTCTCAGACAGAGTTCAGAATGTCAAATCAGAGGGCCTGTTGTCCGGACCTCTGGCAGTCTCTATTGGGGTGCCACAGGGTTCAATTCTCAGGCCGACTCTTTTTTCTGTATACATCAATGATGTCGCTCGTGTGGCTGGTGATTCTCTGATCCACCTCTAGCAGACGACACCATTCTGTATACTTCTGGCCCTTCTTTGGACACTGTGTTAACTAACCTCCAGACGAGCTTCAATGCCATACAACTCTCCTTCCATGGCCTCCAACTGCTCTTAAATGCAAGTAAAACTAAATGTATGCTCTTCAACCGATCGCTGCCCGCACCTGCCCGCCCGCCTAGCATCACTACTCTGGACGGTTCTGACTTAGGTATTTGTAGTTGTCCACATATTCTAGGTGTCTGGTTAGACTGTAAACTCTCCTTCCAGACTCATATTAAGCATCTCCAATCCAAAATTAAATCTAGAACCGGCTTCCTATTTCACAACAAAGCATCCTTCACTCATGCGGCCAAACATACGCTCGTAAAACTGACTATCCTTGACTTCGGAGATGTCATTTACAAAATAGCCTCCAACACTCTACTCAGCAAATTGGATGCAGTCTATCATAGTGCCATCCGTTTCGTCACCAAAGCCACATATACAACCCACCACTGCGACCTGTATGCTCTCGTTGGCTGGCCCTCGCTTCATATTCGTCGCCAAACCCACTGGATCCTGGTCATCTAGAAGTCTTTGCTAGGTAAATCCCCGCCTTATCTCAGCTCACTGGTCACCATAGCAGCACCCACCGGTAGCACGTGCTCCAGCAGGTATATTTCACTGGTCACCCTCAAAGCCAATTCCTCATTTGGCCGCCTTTCCTTCCAGTTCTCTGCTGCCAATAACTGAATCGAATTGCAAAAATCACTGAAGCTGGAGACTCATATCTCCTTCACTAACTTTAAGCATCAGCTATCAGAGCAGCTTACAGATCATTGCACCTGTACATAGCCCATCTGTAAATAGCCCATCCAACTACCTCATCCCCATAGTTATTTAAAAAAAATGTTTTTGCTCCATTGCACCCCAGTATCTCTATTTGCACATTCATCTTCTGCACATCCATCACTCCAGTGTTTATTTGCTAAATTATAATTATTTTGCCACTATGGCCACTATATTAATTTGCACACACTGTATATAGACTTTTCTATTGTGCTATTGACTGTACGTTTGTTTATTCCATGTGTAACTCTGTGTTGTTGTTTGTCCTGCACTGCTTTGCTTTATCTTGGCCAGGTCGCAGTTGTAAATGAGAACATGTTCTCAACTGGCCTACCTGGTTAAATAAAGGTGAAATACATTAAAAAAAAGAAAAGACAACAGACCAAAAATGACCTCAGATAACATACTGTTTGGTTTCTGGCTCGTCACACAGGTAGAGATCGTGTCATTGTGTGTCACTGTGTCAAATTGTGTCATCTGAACCTGACCGGTCTCCTCCATCATGTGACTTTGAGAGTGACGCCAACGGCGTAACTAAGGAAATAGTGGGAAGTGGCATGGCAAAACAAGGACAGCACACAGATTACACTGTCTAAAAACATACACAGCGTACACATTCATCTTGGCCGCCATGCCAACAGATGGGACAGGCGTTAGAAATGCTCAGCTCCTCTGTAGGGATGGGACTACTTTTTGAGCCGGAGGGCTCAGCCTGAGTGGCTTGAATGGAATGGTCTTGAGTTCGATGAATTTGTGTAAAGAAAAGGCCCAGCATAATAGATGGAGGGAAATAATGCCTGGCTTCTTCTACAAGTGGGCCTCTGTGTAGTAGCACCATGCCAGGCAATGGGACGACTCCTTGTGAGGGGGAGTGTGTGTGTTGGCACTGCATCTAACAGGCCTATCATGTTTAAGTACCCACACACTGGAAGTTTGTGTGGTTGTGGGTTCGTTAAACCCTTTGTACGACGCATCACACCACCGACGCATAACACTGTATTTATTCGCCACGGCAGCATCCTTCCCTCTGCTTATATATATATATATATATCTCCCCTCTGTAAATTGCATATTCCCACTGTAATCAGACTATAGTTTTATGTTACCGTTCCAATTTTGTATATTCTGTACGAAGTCTATGTGAACTTGTCTGTATTCAGTTTGTAAAGTGTCTATCACTGGCAGAACCTTCTCACTAGGGCAAATTCCGAAAGTATTCAGACCCCTTCCCTTTTTCCACGTTATAGCCTTATTCTAAAATTCAATTTTTCCCCCATCAAATCTACACACAACGCCCCATACTGAAAAAGCAAAAACAAGTTTAGAAATGTTTGCTAATGTATACAAAAAAATTATAATATTAAATATCACATTTACATAAATATTTGGTCCCTTTACTCAGTACTTTGTTGAAGCACCTTTGGCAGCGATTACATCCTCGAGTCTTTTTGTGTATGACGCTACAAGCTTGGCACACCGGTATTTGGGGAGTTTCTCCAATTCTTCTCTGCAGATCCTCTCAAGCTGCCAGGTTGGATGGGGAGCGTCGCTGCACAGATATTTTCAGGTCTCTCCAGAGATGTTCGATCGGGTTCAAGTCCGGGCTCTGGCTGAGCCACTCAAGGATATTCAGACACTTGTCCTGAAGCCACTCCTGCATTCTCTTGGCTGTGTGCTTAGGGTTGTTGTCCTGTTGGAAGGTGAACCTTCGCCCCAGTCTGAGGTCCTGAGTGCTATGGAACAGGTTTTCATACTTTGCTCCATTCATCTTTCCCTCGATCCTGACTAGTCTCCCAGTCCCTGCCGCTGAAAAACACCCAGAGCATGATGCTGCCACCACGATATGCCGTATGGATGGTGCCAGGTTTCCCCCAGAAGTGACGCTTGGCATTCAGGCCAGAGTTCAATCTTGGTTTCATCAGACTAGAGAATCTTGTTTCTCATGGTCTGAGAGTCCTTTAGGTGCCTTTTGGCAAACTCCAAGCGGGCTTCCGTCTGGCCACTCTACCATAAAGGCCTGATTGGTGGAGTGCTGCAGAGATGGTTGTCCTTCTGGAAGGTTCTCCCATCTCCACAGAGGAACTCTGGAGCTCTGTCAGAGTGACCATCGGGTTCTTGGTCACCTCCCTGACCAAGGCCCTTCTCCCCTGATTACTCAGTTTGGCCGGGCGGCCAGCTCTAGGAAGAATCTTGGTGGTTCCAAACTTCTTCCATTTAAGAATGATGGAGGCCACTGTGTTCTTGGGGACCTTCACTGCTGCATAAATGTTTTAGTACCCTTCCCCAGATCTGTGCCTCGACACAATCCTGTCTAGGATCTCAAAGGACAATTCCATCAACCTCATGGCTTGGTTTTTGCTGTGGTACCTTAGATAGACAGGTGTGCCTTTCCAAATCATGTCCAATCAATTGAATTTACCACAGGTGGACTCCAAATCATGTTGTAGACGCATCTCAAGGATGTTTTTTTATTTTGAATAAATTTGCTAAAATGTCTAAAAACCTGTTTTTGCGTTGTCATTATGGGGTATTGTGTGTAGATTGAAGAGGACTCTTTTATTTAATCAATTTTAGAACAAGGCTGTAACCTATCAAAATGTGGAAAAAGTTAAGGGGTCTGAATACTTTCCAAACGCACTGTACTTGTAAATAAAGATTATTCTGATTCTACAACCAAATGTTTTTCACAGTTATTCTCTATTTAGCTATGGTTGCTACACTCAAGTACAGCAGTTCAGTTGTTGAGTAACAACTGTATGACAGCCCAGCACCCAGTTACAGTGGTTACTACGTTGTTACAGTTGTTGTTGATTGGAAAGACATGCGTGCATAGGCTGTGTGTGTGTGTGTGTGTGTGTGTGTGTGTGTGTGTGAGAGAAGCCATGTACATTGTGTGTGTGTTGTCCACTCACATCGATCATGTTCCTCCAGCCGTCGGTCTTGCCACTGAGCAGAGGTTCGTTGTGGGCTAGGCCTGCGTTGTTGATACACACATCCACCCCCTGGTGCAGTGTCTTGATGGCAGAGAACATGGACAGGATGTCCTCCTCACAGGACAGGTCACACTTATAGGGGATCAGCGTGCCGCTGTAGCCCGCGCTCTGGCACTCGGCTGCCAGCTTCTACAAACGTCACACAAATAGGGATAAGACTTCGATCACAAATCAGGTAAACACGTGATGTGAGAATTTAAGAAACTCCAGACTATAACATGTGTTGTACTTTCTTGATTGACAATTTCAGAAATTAAAATGATTAGTAATAGGCCTAATACATTTGGTCTGTTACACTGATTTGAGCTGTAATAAGGAAGACACGAGAAAACGCCACAAACAAATTAGAGCCCTACCCATTCACCCATACTCTGGGCCGAAAGGAACCACAACCATACAATCAATCCTGGTATATTCCATAAAAGGAAGATAGCCAGGGAAAACCCAGGCTAGTCAGCAGCAGCACTCCTATTACAAATTCTCTAGTCTTGTCTGAAGTTTATCACCAAAGAACACTTTAATTTTTCAATTATAGAAAGACCATAACATCTGCAATCTTGTTGTTAAGAAATTATTGGTATTCTACCAGTTTCATTTAGGAACACATGTCTGTTTAGACAGTGTCTGGCTAAAGGAAATAAGCAATATGTTAATGACCCTTATTAACCATGATGACCCTTATAAAACTAAAGTGACCCATGACCCTTATTCCTCCACTAAACATGGAGCTATGGAGAGCCACAGTCCCTGTCTCCCAGGTCAGCCTCCCTCAATGCAGGCTTCTAGGATGGAGGGTCTGTCTGTCTGATGCGACTGGACATAGATCTCCCTACAGGGCACAGAACCACCCATCACATGTTGTCCCTGTCTGGACTGCTCTCAGTACAGAACGATAGGGGAGGGATGAGGGAAGAGTGTGTGTGTGTCTAGGGAGGGAGGGGGGGGGGTTAGTGGCAGGCAGGAATGTTGCCAAGCACTGCATGGCATTCTCAGCCTCTTCCTCTCTCTCTTTTCGAGCCAAAGTGCTGTGACATTTGGGACGAGAGCACTCAGTCTCATGAGGACAGGGCAGGGATGGAGTAACGTGGGGACACGCATGTACACACACACACACACACACTAATATTCTATATAGCCTAGAGCAGAGATCATCAACTAGATTCAGCCGCGGGCTGATTTTTTTTCTTGAGTGGATGGTCAGGGGACCGGAATATAATTACAAATAATTTGTAGAATGCAAATTGACTGCAAGAAGCACAGACAGATATATTTGACTAAAACAATCATTTCAAACCTTGCTTACATTTGTATACGATCACATATACAGTATCTCTATTATGCATGGGAATACCTTGGAACAGATTTCCAAAATTAAAAATCACCTGGAGCTGATTTGCTGGTGTTTTTACAATCTTTTATGTCCAACAATAAATTATTAAAGTACTACATTTTTTTGCTCCGAAAACTTGGGTGGGGGAAATAAAAATGACCCGCAGGCCAAATTCGGCCCATGGGCCGCTAGTTGGGGAACCCTGGCCTAGAGAGCCAAAGACAGGGATGCAGTGATTTAACTGGGATTATATACAGATAAGGCATTATCTCAACACATAACCCAGGATTTAAAAGGTTTTTGTAAGCTTTGAATAGAACATTGAATAATTTCTCTAGTTTTACAAAGACATGTCACAACAGAGTTAACAAATAGCATCATATGAGGGTGCAGTGCATCCCCTAGGATTTTTACAGTAGCGGTGACAAAGTTAACGGGGGTGCACCCCATGTTTCAGTTTTTTTTTAAACGACTGTGAGAAGTTCACTTCTGGTGACTTTTGAAAAAGGACATTCTACTCCAAAAATAATTACATTTGTATTATGTTGACACCATCTGAAATATAATTTCCCCTTAAATAGCATTATAACCCGTATCTCAACTGACGCTGAATAGCGGCTTTAAATAAATAGGCTGAAGCATGGATTTGTCCATCTGGATTTAACTCACTGATAAACCCCAAAAGACTTAAAATATATATTTGTAGCATTTGAGGCAACTCGTCACTCCAGGGTGGTAAGCCCTGGGGGTAAGCACTGCTTGCCTATATAGCAACCCACAATGCTCTGGTTTCCTCATTCTTCGTCTCTTCACGAGTCCATTTGGTTACTAACACATTAAGCAGTTCAGAAAACTACCTCTTAACTGAACTGCTCCTTTTCAATGTGGGTTACCACTCCACCACGGAGCGTTGAGTGGCTTCCTTTCTATTTTCAGGGATTCGCCTTCACTTTACCGAGTGAAGTTACCTCAGTTAGCAGCACTTTTTGTTGTCGGATAGCTAGAGTATAGCTGTTGTCTGGCCTACACACAATTAGTGCTGTTAGTTACTTCTACTCGTGATCTCTAGCTCTCCGTCGGTTCCCACTGTTCGGAGTTGGCTAGCTGAACTGTCGAGTGTCTTAGCTAGCTAGTGGGCTAACGCCACCTAGCAACCTCTGAGCTAAACCCCTATTCGGTTTGTCTGGAATAACACAAGCGGTGCTGTTTCTTCACCCCATTGTAATATTCATATGTGTAAACATACTGAATTGTAATTGGATGCATTTTACCGCCAAATCATACTGTGCTATGATTGGTTAAGACAACCCAAATGGTTAGGTCATGGTCAGTTTGATCCTGGTTGACAATACGTGAACATGCCAGTTATAGCTAGCTAATAAAGAGCTACGTTAAGAAATATCCTGTAGTACTGCATTTTATTATTTTGTACAAAGCGTGCAAAACAAGACACCCATCATTGAAGCAACATCCATTTTACATTCCCCTGTAAAAGTTCAAACTAGCAATGCGTTTCTACCTCAAGTTACTTGGTTTAGACACCAAGTCAGCAATTGTTATTTCACACGCTCACTTGGCTAGCTAGCTATCGTCACTCAGGTAGTGATAGCGAGCTAATTAGCTAGCATCCCTGTACGCACTACTTTCACAAAACGTGTCATGGGGAGAAGAGAAAAAAAAGTCTGTTTTAAAGCTCATTTCCTGCAATTCTACTCATTTTGCCATGGCTTTTATCATGTTCTTATGCGATCTCAGTGACTCAAACAATATAACAAAATCAATGGTGGTTGGTCACATATTTGGGGAATTTTAGATTCTCCCTGACTGTCCAGTTTTTATTTTGGTGATCGTTAGTTCTCAAAGATGATCTTATTGAAAAATACCAGTGGTGTAAAAATACTTTAAAGTACTACATAAGTAGTTTTTTGGGGTATCTGTGGTTTATTTATATTTTTGACTACTTTTACTTTACTACATGCCTAAAGAAAATTTACTTTTTACTCCATACATTTTCCCTGACACCCAAAAGTACTACATTTTATTTGCTTAGCAGGACAGAAACCTGGTCCAATTCAAGCACTAATCAAGAGAAAATCCCTGGTCATTGCTACTGCCTCTTATCTAGCAGACTCACGAAACACGAATGCTTCATTTGTAAATGATGTCTGAGTGTTGGAGCATGCTCCTGGCTATCCGTAAATAAATAAAAAAGAAAATGGTGCTATCTGGTTGGCTTAATATAAGGAATTTGAAAGGATTTATACTATTACGTTTGATACTTAAGTATATTTTAGCAATTGCATTTACTTTTGATACTTAAGTATATTTTAAACCAAATACTTTTAGACTTTTACTCAAGTATTATTTTACTGGGTGACTTTCACTTGAGTCATTTTCTATGAAGGTATCTTTACTTAAGTATGACAATTGGGTACTTTTTCCACCATTGAAAAATACATATTTTATATCTGGTTTTAGTCGTTTAAGTTTACACTGAAAACTAGGGGTGTAACCCTACAGGTATTCGCGGGGACCTCGGTTCAGTCCGCACTGTGATCCCGAATGAATACAGAAAACAAATATTGAACAAAAATAAAAACACTAGGCCTATAGGCTATTGCCTTGAGGAAATATGAGCAAACTTTTTTTCAGGCTAATCCATTAGACTAAACGCACGTTGTAATCAAAATGTAAATCTTAATTGGCGTATTTCAAGCGCTCCTTTTGTGAGGCGCAGCCGTTAACGATTTCTCTACAGTGGTGAGTGGTGGGGGAACATGTATAGTTTCCAGTAGATTACAACGGCAATGGACAGAGAAAGTATGTGGACACTTGACACTGCTCAACAAGAATAGCCTATGCAGCTGCCAACACATCAAACATGTTGACACATTTACGCTGACGTCACCCCAGTATTCCAACTACCGGAGCAAGAGAGAAACATACACAAAAAAACTTTATCTCCCCTCTGTATTCAAACAGCCCTTCGCAGCTGATCCTGACACGGCCAAAGAAATTACAAAACGATAGGTATGTTTTTATAGCCGTGGATATGCACCCATTCTCAATGGTTGAGAAGAATAGGGGTTTCAGCACCTGGTGAAAGTGCTTGAGCCACATTACGAATTGCCTGCTCGCACCCATTTCAGCAAACAGGTAGCACCCGCTCTATATAAGCAAACTAAAGCCTAAGTAAGTAAAATTACCCCAAAACCGCAATACGTACCAAACTGTGAGTTTGGTGAACCGTTACACCTCTACTGAAAACAATTTGCCATACTAATTACATATAAAATAAATAATGAAATCATATTTTTTTGGAGTGCCAGCAACGATTGAAACGCTGCTGCTAAATTAATATGTGGGAAACACTGGGGTGAACTGAATTCCAATTCAATGGCACAAATACAAGCAATTAAATAAAAATCGTGAATCACAGCCTCAGCATCCTAACCAGGGGCTCCCCTCTTTACCCTGCCCTGATCCCCCACCCATAAGAAGTTTTTTGTGTGTGTACCTGGGCTGCCTGTAATGGACACCAACTCTTACGGAGGGAGAAGCACAGTGGGCGAGGGTAGTGTGGATGAGGAAGAGGGATGATTGCCAAAAGGAGCAGTGAACTGAAGCACAGTCTTGGCCAGGAGAAAAGAGGGGGTGATGTGAATGAGCAGAGCAGCGGTAGACGATGGGATCAGGGGCTAGGGACAGGAAGTCTCACACAGTGTGTAGTGTGTGTACGTGCATGCAGGCACTTTTTTACAGGCCTGTGTGTAATACCCACACATTGTGCACTGCTGCAGCACTGGGGCATTCTGTGCTAAGGATGCAATGCGACACATAAGTATGCACACCATTGTCCCTTCACACACACATTCATCCATGATAACACCCACACAACATAGAAAATCAGGAGTAATGGACACAAGTCCATTTGAATGATACTATGATACTATATTATGCAGATAAAAATAGAAATTAAATTCCTGATTTACCTGAGGTCATGATAGGACATCTGTAAACAAATGATGCACAAATGTCTGTCTGTGACTGTGTCACTCAACACAAACCCTCTCAGTGGAGTGAGCCGGCAGTACACTGTTGGCAAAATTATTCACAGTGATTTGTGTCTGCCTTCCCTCTGGGCAGGTGAGCAGAACAACTCAATCCCTTCATGACACAGATACACAAAATTACATAATCAACACCATCTCCCTCTAGGGGGCCACATCTATTCTCCTAACAACTTGGATATAGCAGGCTGATCATAAATTTTCAGGGCAGTGTGTGGGTTGGTTATTCTATCCTTGAGGGGATCTAAATAAAAAAATTAAAAAAACAGGCAAACAAGAATAATTCTCCCTCGTGGGGACATTTCCCACACCCCATGAGGACAAAGGCTATTTTAAGCTTTGGGGTTAGGGTTAGAGTTAAAATTAGGGTACGGTAAGGGTTTAGGAGTTAGGTTTAGGGCTAGAGTTATGGGTTAAGGAAAAAATTGAAATGTATTTTAGGTCCACACGAGGATAGAAGAACATAACGTCTGTGTGTGTGATTATGACTTCACCTCCATGCACTCACGGACATGATATTAAAACAGTAGGAGGGAAGAACATCATCCTAGTTATGCTTCAGTGTTGTAGATACAGGCTGCATTGCTAAAAACACTAAATGGAGCAAATAGAGTAGGACTACAGGTCAGTTTCATAAAGCACGCACACACACACACACACTAGGGTTGTCAAGATAACAGAATTTTGACTACAATATCGATACCAGGTTAAGTATCACAATACTCAATACCATCACGATACTCAATACTAAAACGATACCACAGCAAAAAAAGAAGGCGTATTAGCCAAAGTCACAGAATGGCACTTGATCTTTTGAGTTGAATATCATTTTTAAAATGTTTTATATGTATGCATTAATGAATCAATAATACAATCAAATTACATCACGGCAATCATTCATTTGAATGGTATATCTCTAATCTATTGATAAACTGGGTCAATGAAGATGTAGCCTAGGCCTATTCACAGTAAAGGTGAATGCATATTCAAAAGGAGTGTGGATGCATTAAGTTGCTTGTTTTGCCTGATTTCATGGGTTTCCCTTCAATTTGGGACTTATTTTGTTGTACTGATCAACAACAATTACATAGTAGAAGCAATCTCGTCTTTTATAAAAGTGTGCACTGTCGCTAATACCCATGACATCAATCTCACACACAAAGTTTGATGCTTGAGCAAAGATGATCTTGACAATGTATAACTTTTTTCATAACAATCAATTTTGAAATCAGCAATATTTTACGATATTGTTTGCATATTATCAAACAAGGTACGAGAATAGTGAACTGAAAGTTAGCCTACAAAGCTGTGAGCTACCAGTATCTCATTGAATTGTAAAGTGTTCTAGCCTGTAAATGGACATTGTTTTGCGAATAGTTTCAACATTTCTACATTCTGTGTTGCATGATTCAAGTGTGTTAACTTCTGTGCAGCGTAAATGGTGATGCAGCTCAGACTCCCTGTGAGTGCAGTGGTTCCTCGGGACAGGCTAAAGCTAGCGATGAGTAAGTGGAGAAGGCACGGTGCTCTCGCGCTATAAGGGGACATCGGCTGTGCTGATAGACAGACTTGATCCTCTCAAACAGCAGATGACATAACACATTTGACAGAAGTACCGAAAGTAACAAACATTCCAGTAACATTGAGAGATTACTGCTTTTATTCAAATATCACGGTTTTCGATTTTGATTATTTAAAAAAAAATATTAAATGCATTATGAATAACGACAGTAAAATGATTTTAGAGCTTTTAAAAATGGAAATTCCAAAGCCAAAAACAGTGAACATTAAATTGCCAAAATATTCCATTGTCTCTGTTAGGTCAACATTGGTTAGACATCAATAGAAAAATTTGAAATGACTATGAAATAATACAATATTTCAGTTGTGTATATTACTTTGTTTTTATTTGATGAATATTATTTTTAATTCCTTAAAGTCATCATCTCTGCTCAGGCAGTAGCAGCCAATCAACATTATCTCTGTGCTACGGTCTTTAGTCATTCTATTTTGATAGGCTAGACTGCTAAGCATGCTGCAGAGCTGTCTGACAAAATAATTTGACTAGTTCTTCAAAGAAGATAAAGCATACTTTAAAGAACTGTCTCTATCCCTCTCATCATTGTGTTATGTACATTTCTCTATGTGGTCTGTGTGCATCTAACCTAACATAGCAGGTGTAAAAGTGTATCCATCTCTGTCCAAACTGGGGAAAAAACAGGTGCAATTGATTATGGTCATAGTAGTTAATTACCACGTTTCTGCACTGAACTAGGTGAAATATTCGCTTAAAAATGAAAAACTACAACTCCCTTCAGACCAGCGTCCCATATAGTTGACTTAATTTCTCTAGTGAATGATTTCTCTCTAGCGAAACGACGCGGTGCTCACAAAAAATACAAATTAAATGGAATTCAAGTAATTGAATTGTTAAATAACCCCAAAAATGTAAAAGAAATGTTGGTTAATCAGCACTAAGTACCAAACCGTTTTTCATGTTCTAGTATTGAAAAAGTACTGATACCATGCAACACACACACACAAAATAGGGCCATAAGCAAACAAGAAATTGCACATCCAGAGGCGGCGTTTCTCATGGCCTTGATTTTAATGCAGGGAAACAGAAATCCGTTTTGCCATCATGTCATCTGCGCAACTAGAGGTGACAAAATGCTAGATAACTTTTATTCCACACACAGAAACACATACAAGGCCCTCCCTCACCCTTAGCAAATCAGACTATAACTCGATCCTCCTGCTTACAAACAAAAACTCACAGGAAGTACCAGTGACGCGCTCAATACAGAAGTGGTCTGATGAAGCGGATGCTAAGCTACAGGAATGTTTAGCTAAAACAGACTGGAATATGTTCATGGATTCATCCGATAACATTGACGAGTTTACCACATCAGTCACCGGCATCATTAATAAGTGCATCGATGACGTCTTCCCCACAGTGACCGTACGTACATACCCCAACTAGAAGCCATTGATTACAGTCAACATCCGCACTGAGCCAAAGGCTAGAGCTGCCGCTTTCAAAGAGGGGGACACTTATAAGAAATCCCGATATGACCTCAGACGAGCCATCAAACAAGTGTGGTGCCGGACTTCCGGTGTCGCAATTTAGGAAATAGCTGCCTAGTTTTTCATACAGCACATCGGTTGGGTATTTCCCCCCTAAATTCAAGTATTTACTCTGAGCATTATAATTTCTTACACAAAATGGAAAAGGGGAAAATAGGAAAAGGTCGTGGGGCTTCAACAATAGCCCGTAACAAGACAGCAGAAAATATAAATTGTAGACGAAACAGAGATGGCTAATGCTAGCGCAAATAAGCTAGCAGCAGCAAAAGAACCCTCATTTCGTGAGGTGATAAACGAGGAATTGCGCGAGGCGCTCACAGGCTTACGAGAGGAACTTTGAGAAGATGAACTATTTTCGTACAAGAAGGACATTAACCAGAAACTTGAAGAAAACAAAGAAGAAATTCACAGCATATCTCCAAGAATGGAGGATGCAGAACAGCGCATTGGGGAAACGGACACATGGAACACTGCAGTCAAGGAAATACTTCAGTCTTTGAAAAGCCATCACACACTACAGGCAAAAGTGACAGAACTCAAAGACTTTATTACATGGCAGAGGGCGCAGAAAAAGACTATGCCCAAATTCATGGAGGGTCTATTCAAAGAAATACTTGAAGACACTGACCTGAGAATCGAGAGAGCACACTGAGCTCTGACCTCAAAACCCCCTAAACGCCCCACCAAGATCCATAGCAGTACAGTTCCTAAAATTCTCAGTCAAAGAGAAAATCTTACGTGCAGCCTGGAAAAAGCCTGTTAACTTTCAAGGCCAACGAGTGTTCTTTGATCATGACTACGCGGGAGAGATACTGAAAAGAAAGAAGGAATACACCCCCATCAAGAAACCACTTAAAGAGAAAGGTATTCGCTTCCAAACACATTCTCGGCAAAAATGTGGGTATTTCTGGATAATGGCCTGGTTACATACGAGCATGCAGACGAAGCGGCTGAGGACCTGAAGTCGAGGGGCATTCCAATGGAGTATACCGCCAGGAGAAAGGCGTCTTCACCGGCAGAAAGACTCCAGCAGGCCCTCCCGTGGATTGTTGTCGGCGAGCAGAGTCACGGAAAGAGGGAAATCACCTCGGCGAAAGGACGTTCACATCCGAGAGAGACTCAGGCATTTTCAACGAGAAGATGGAAGACACTGAATCGGATTTAACAGACTTAGTTACCACGAGCTGTTTAGACATATTGGATTGTTACGGTTGACATTGAAATAGGTAAAATGTCTCCCCTACTTTCCCCCAGTGCTGAGCAAGGGTGAGTAGCCAAAAGTATGTGTTATTTATGGACACGTTAATAACATATCTATTAGCTAATGATTAATGTCACATTGACAACGGGGTGACAGAAGGGTAAACTGGATGACAAGGAAGTTACATAATTTAATGTATACATGCCCCCGGGGAGTGAAATGGTCTTCTACAAGGGTGTTTGATTTAATTGCCACAGAAACCTCTGGCCCTCTTATCTATGGAGGGGATTTTAACATGATTTTAAACTCAAAATTGGACAGCACAAATCAAAATAGGAAAATTTGCCTAGTTGTTAAAAAGATCAATAGGATACTGCAGGATTTAGGACTGCTTGATGTATGGCGTGACATCCACACGACAGATAGGGAATATACTTTTTACTCAGCCCGCCACACTGAATACTCAAGGTTAGACTACTTTTTCACAGGCTTAAGGATTGTAGGATCGGGCAGAGCGATTTATCAGATCCTAATGGAGTTTACCTTACTCTACACCTTGATAGCAAACCAATAAATACTCTATGGAGGATTAATACAAGCATGCGGAATGATCCTGCATTCAAGGAATCAATTAAGACAGAACTGAACGTCTATCTGGAGAATAATGATAACGGGGAAGTATCTCCTGCTACATTGTGGGATGCAGCTAAGGCGGTTATTAGAGGAAAGACCATAGCCACATCATCTCTCAAGAAAAGCACAGAAACTGCTGAAATTACAGGAAACATTAAGAAACTTAGAACGATCTCATAGTCATTACAAAGACTCTCACAGACCCACGAGCGATTCAAAAGGTAAAACAGGAAATTGATTTATGTTGAAGAAGTAGAGAAAAAGCTCAGGTTCCTGAAACAACGATATTAGGAAGCAGACTCAAAGGCAACACAATTATTTGCATGGAGACTCAGTAAACAACAAGCACAGAATACAATTTTCTAAATAAAAGACTCCAAAACAAAGAAGATTACATGCAAATTGGATGAAATACAGAATACATTTGAATAATATTACACATCTGTACAAGCAACCAGAGGAGGCAGATGCACAGACAATAGAGAATTTTTTGAACTCACTTGATCTCCCCTCAATTGGGACAGAGCAAAATTATAGACTTACTTCAGAAATGACTACTGAAGAAATCAATAATGCAATATCTAATCTAAAAGTAAACAAGTCTCCAGGCACTGATGGCTTCCCTTCAGACTGGTTCAAAGCCTTCAGAGAACAACTAACAACTCTACTTAAGGCCTGTTTTAACTGGACTCTGGAAGGGGGGACATCCACCATTGTGGAGATATATCATATCTGTAATCTCAAAAGAGGGTAAAGATAAGAAGGAATGCAGTTCCTATAGACCTATTGCAATTCTTAACACGGATTATAAACTATATGCGCCAATAATAGCCAAAAGAATGGAAGACATAATCCTAGAATTGATTGACGGGGATCAAACTGGTTTCATACGAAATAGGCAGACACAGGACAACATAAGGAGAACACTACATTTCATGGACCACATTACTCAGAATAAGACAAGTGCTATATTAAATCAGTCTATATGCTGAAAAATCATTTCATTCAGTGGGATGGGACTATATATGTAAGTTATGGAAAGATATGGTTTCAACAAAGAAGTGATACAGTGCATCAAAACACTGTATTCATGTCCGACTGAGAATAAAGATAAAATGGACATTTGTCACGAACTATAAAATTAGTGGGAGGGGCAAGACAATCCTGTAATCTTTCACCCACGCTCTTCTCCTTGTACATTGAGCCATTAGCACAGGCAATAAGACAGGACCCAACCTTAGAGGGAATAACAAGAGGCAGTGAACATAAGATATGCATGTATGCTGATGACGTTCTGTTATTCTTTAAAGACCCAGGCTCAAGTGTACCAAGATTGATGGATGTTTTACAAACATTTGGAACATATTCAGGGTATGAGCTTAACGTACACAAGACCTAAGCCATAGTATATAATTATACCCCACAGGAAGAGCTGAAGAGTAAATTTAACTTCCAGTGGACCTCTTCATCCATTAAATATCGTGGAGTAAATTTACCAAAAGATACACCCAAAATTTATGACATGAATTACGATCACATCAACAAGAAAATATATGATGACCTGGACAGGTGGAATTTACTTCCCTTGGATCTTAGTAGTAGAATTGAAACAATCAAAATGAACATCCTGCCGAGGTTACTGTATTTGTTCCAATCACTACCCATAGAAATCCCGCCTAAACAGTTTAGGGAATGGGATAAACGGATATCAAGGTTTATCTGGAACAGTAAGAGACCAATAATTAGATATACAACATTACAATTAATAGAAAAAGTGGGGGTATGGCCTTACCAAACCTAAAATATTGTTGTGTGTCAGCTCAATTGAGACCTCTGGTGTGTTGGTGCAATTCAGAATACGATTCCAAATGGAAAGACATCAAGACTACTTTGACAGAGATACCCATACAGTCAGTTTTGGTAAATAATGACATGGTAATAGAAATATACAATAGACAAAATCAGTTGATTAATTTCTCTGTTAATACATGGTTTAGGGTAGTTAAGCAAATTCATTTAGACAGAGGTCAAACTGCTGAGTTGGCCCGCATACAACCTCAGCTTCATCCCTGCAACTCAGGACAGCAGATTTAAACAGTGGACGCAGAAAGGCATCAGATCATTCAGTACAATTATAAGGAATGGGGACCTAAGTAAAAAACATGGCTTGGATAAACAAGATTTTTACAGATACCTACAAGTTCTAAACTATTTCTTAAGGGAGATAAAAGTGATTGGTGCTTCTACACCTGCATTGCTTGCTGTTTGGGGTTTTAGGCTGGGTTTCTGTACAGCACTTCGAGATATTAGCTGATGTACGAAGGGCTATATAAAATAAACTTGATTTGATTGACCCGCGAGCACCTCAAAAATGTATCCAAGTATTCACTAACGCATACAACGTGGGAGTAACAAAACTATTTAAAATCTTTACTTTGGTATTCAATTCTCAAAGAAACAATCTACAAACTATATTAAACAGAAATGGGAGGATAAACTAAACATTGAAATAACTGATGAAACATGGTTGAACATATTAGAGACTCAACAAAGCTCCACCAACTCAAGATCATGGAGAGAATCCTGTTGGAAGAATGTTATATGTTTCTTCATAACACCTAAACTGAAATCAAAAGAGACTGGCTCACTACACCCTTGTTGGAGAGAATGTGGGCTATCAAGGGTGGATCACTCTCATATCTTTTGGTCCTGCCCCGCAATCAAAACTTACTGGGGAGAAATAAGAACCAACATTGGAAAAATAATGGGATTTGACATAGAACAAACATTCATTTCTTTGTACTTGGGTGAAATACCTGATAACTTATACACTAGAGAAAAGTACCTGTTGAAGGTCCTACTGGCAGCCAGTAAAAAGGCTATCACAAGGAAATGGCTACAAAAAGACCCTCCCACCATGACACAATGGATAGATATTATTAAAGAAATACAACATATGGAGCGTATGACCTTTGCTTTAAGAACTCAAGAGGAGATGTCAGGAATAGTAGAAAAAATGGGTTTCGTACTTGAAAATGATCTAATTCAAAGATGATATCAATGTAACTAATCTGATGAACGTATGATGTGCGCTGTAACTGCCAGATTTTTTTTTGTTCTTTTACTTTATTTGTTATCTTTGTGTTCCTCAATAAAAACAAAGTAAAAAAATAAAACATTAAAAAAACAGGTGTGGTGCCAGGACAACAACCTCTCCCTCAACATCAGCAATACAAAAGGAGCTTATCGTGGACTACAGGAAATGGAGGTACAAGCACGTCCACATCGATGGGACTGTAGTGGAGCGGGTCGAGAGCTTCAAGTTCCTCGGTGTCCATATCACTAAGGAATTAACATGGTCCACATAAACCCACACAGTTGTGAAGAGGGTACGACAGCGCCTCTTCCCCCTCAGGAGTCTGAAAAGATTTGGCATGGGCCCTCAGATCCTAAAAATGTTCTACAGCTACACTACTGAAAGCATCTTGACTGGCTGCATCACCGCTTGGTATGGCAACTGCAACGACCCCCACCGCAAGGCTCAAATCAAATCAAATTTTATTTGTCACATACACATGGTTAGCAGATGTTAATGCGAGTGTAGCGAAATGCTTGTGCTTCTAGTTCGAAATTGCCAGTAATAACCAACAAGTAATCTAACCTAACAATTCCACAACTACTACCTTATACACACAAGTGTAAAGGGATAAAGAATATGTACATAAAGATATATGAATGAGTGATGGTACAGAACGGCATAGGCAAGATGCAGTAGATGGTATAGAGTACAGTATATACATATGAGATGAGTACTGTAGGGTATGTAAACATAAAGTGGCATAGTTTAAAGTGGCTAGTGATACATGTATTACATAAAGATGCAAGATGCAGTAGATGATATAGAGTCAGTTATACATATACATATGAGATGAGTAATGTAGGGTATGTAAACATTATATTAAAGTGGCATTGTTTAAAGTGGCTAGTGGTACATTTTTACATAATTTCCATCAATTCCCATTATTAAAGTGGCTGGAGCTGAGTCAGTATGTTGGCAGCGGCCGCTAAATGTTAGTGGTGGCTGTTTAACAGTCTGATGGCCTTGAGATAGAAGCGTTTTTCAGTCTCTCGGTCCCTGCTTTGATGCACCTGTACTGCCTCGCCTTCTGGATGATAGCGGGGTGAACAGGCAGTGGCTCGGGTGGTTGTTGTCCTTGATGATCTTTATGGTCTTCCTGTGACATCGGGTGGTGTAGGTGTCCTGGAGGGCAGGTAGTTTGCCCCCGGTGTGCATTGTGCAGACCTCACTACCCTCTTGGAGAGCCTTACGGTTGTGGGCGGAGCGTTGCCGTACCAGGCGGTGATACAGCCCGACAGGATGCTCTCGATTGTGCATCTGTAGAAGTTTGTGAGTGCTTTTGGTGACAAGCCGAATTTCTTCAGCCTCCTGAGGTTGAAGAGGCGCTGCTGCGCCTTCTTCACAACGCTGTCTGTGTGGGTGGACCAATTCAGTTTGTCCGTGAAGTGTACACCGAGGAACTTAAAACTTTCCACCTTCTCACTACTGACCTGTCGATGTGGATAGGGGGTGCTCCCTCTGCTGTTCCCTGAAGTCCACAATCATCTCTTGTTTTGTTGAGTGTGAGGTTATTTCCTGACACCACACTCCGAGGGCCCTCACCTCCTCCCTGTAGGCCGTCTTGTCATTGTTGGTAATCAAGCCTACCACTGTAGTGTCATCCGCAAACTTGATGATTGAGTTGGAGGCGTGCATGGCCACGCAGTCGTGGGTGAACAGGGAGTACAGGAGAGGGCTCAGACGCACCCTTGTGGGGCCCCAGTGTTGAGGATCAGCGGGGTGGAGATGTTTGTTATACCTCACCACCTGGGGGCGGCCCGTCAGGAAGTCCAGGACCCAGTTGCACAGGGCGGGGTCGAGACCCAGGGTCTCGAGCTTGATGACGAGTTTGGAGCGTACTATGGTGTTAAATGCTGAGCTGRTCTACAGAGGGTGGTGAGTATGGCCCAGTACATCACTGGAGCCGAGCTCTGCCATCCAGGACCACTATATCAGGCGGTGTCAGAGGAAGGGCCAAAAGACTCCAGCCACCCAAGCCATAGACTGTTCTCTCTGCTACAGTATGGCAAGCGGTACCAGTGCACCAAGTCTTAAACCAAAAGGACTGTGAAAAGCTTCTACCCCCAAGTCATGAGACTGTTAAATAGCTAATCAAATGGCTACCCGGACTGCCTGCATTGACCCTTTTTGCATTAACAGCCAGGAAATGCAGGAAGAGCTCTGAAATTAGATTTGTCTCAGGTTACCTAACTCTGCATGGCAACCTTGTTCAGCGCGATGATTAACTACAATGACCATAATCCATTGCGCCTGTTGTTTCCGGCTCAGACAGAAACACTTTACGCCTGCTAAATTATGTTAGATACACACAGACCGCAAAGACCACATGAGAGAGGAGTGTGCACAACAACGAGAGAGATAATTATTTATTATTATTATTTCAGACAGCTCTGCAGCATACTTACGCAGGCTAACCTAGCTAAATAGGATGACTAAAGACAGTACATTATGGGCAGCACAGAGATAACGTTAGATGGTCTGGCTGGCTGGTAAACCAGTACCTGGGGTTGAGGAGACGCTCTGCAAACGAGTTTCAGGGTGAAGGTATATACCATATATATATGGTATATACACTTCCTAAAAAGGTATTTTTGCGTCTATAATCAATGGAGGCCAGAGAAAAATAAGTGGTAAAAAAACATAAAACACCTTCCTAATATTGAGTTGCACCCCCCTTTGCCCTCAAAACAGCCTCAATTCGTCGGTGCATCGACTACAATGTGTCAAAAGCATTCCACAGGAATGCTGACCCATTTCGACTCCAATGCTTCCCACAGTTGTGTCAAGTTGGCTTGATGTCCTTTGGTCCACCACCCAATCTTGACACAAACGGGAAACCGTTGAGCGTGAAAAACGCAGCAGCGTTGCAGTTCTTGACACACTCAAACCGGCGCGCCTGGCACCTACTACCATACCCCGTTCAAAGGGACTTAAATCTTTTGTCTTGCCCATTCACCCTCAATGGCACACATACACAACCCATGTCGAGGTTTAAAAATCATTCTTTAACCTGTCTCCTCCCCTTCATCTACACTGATTGAAGTGGATTTAAAAAAAGTGACATCAATAAGGGATCATAGGTTTCACCTGGATTTACCTGGTCAGTCTATGTCATGGAAAGACCAGGTGCCCTTAAGGTTTTGTACACTCAGTGTGGATATCGATTTTGAGACATGACATGTAGAATTTTCATATTTTAGTATATGCTTTCATATTAATTCTACATTCCTGTTCTTTTTCAAAGATTTCTCACAAAAACAAGCGTATCTCTGAAATGTCAATGGAGCACTGAGTATATACCAAAGTTTTTATTTTCAAAGCTTATATATACACATTTAATTCAGCTCGTGTCATGCTATTTTTGCAACCTGCAGAAACAACTTTCGTTCTCATGCTACATTAGCTACCAGTAGCAACGAAAAGGGCAGTTTTCCGAAGAAAATAAACAAGCAGTATTTCAATTTTCTCTATGGAGCAGTGTGGATAAAGATAACACTTGGAGTACAGTGGCATATCCCGTCCTTGCATTGAGGTAAGTTTTCTGAACCATATCTTGCGCCGGCTCCACGGTGTCTTAATGTAACCATGATGCATTCTGACCTCCAAGCAGATCAGTGTAAAGAAGCTTAATGGTAGGGTCTGTATCTTCCGGCAACTTTGCCAGCAGTTACAGTAGGCTACACACCGCTGTTTGAGTTGAGCGCTGCTGTGGTGCGCATTATAGACTACTTAATTCCCTTCATCTGAACATCGGCGTGTCAGCAACAATCATGCATGTCAGTGCATAAATTTTTGGGGGAATATATTTCGTAGACCAGACATGCTTCTGTATTAGGCCATGTAATCTCCCATCCCTCCAGAGATTTTTTATTGCAGATCTACACTGATCTCAAAAACGACCTCTCCAGAATCCATTTAAAAGAAATCATATGAGACGGAGAACTTTAACCCCTGTTACCGCCATAGAGCACAATCCAAGAGCAGCCACCCACAGAAGGGTCTAAAGGTTGGGGAGGGAGTAGACTTTTATTGCCTTTCATCCTAGGGATAATCAATATTAAGCTATAAAACAACATCACTAGCTTTTCGTTAGTCACTATATGGGCAGTCAGATTAAGCCCACTAAACACACCTATTACACTGTCAAGGCATTGCTATAGACGCTTTGGAACAAACAAATACAACTTAAAACCTCTAAGAAAACCAACAGTCCAAACCTCATGTCTCTATCATAATCTGCTCAAAAGTTTTGCGTTTTTTTACCCTTGTAGGATAGCCAGAATTAGGATAACTTAATCAATGGCCAGAGAAAAAATCATGGTAAAAGAAAACTGGAAAATTGCATCTCGTCAGCTAGGCTGGATTCTGTGCAAGAATTAAGGTAAATTAAACAAAGTATGGTAAATAATAAGTATAAAAAGTAGTCTCTGACTGGAAAGTAACAGCCCATTGATATTGTGAATGGCTGTGTCACACTGATGACACGGTGGGGGTGGAGTAGGCTAACGACAGAGACAGTACGGCCTACCGCCAGGTGTTGTGTAACTCACTCACTGGAGCAGGCGAACCAGTATGGTGGGATTTCATCCTACCTGCTGACTGACACAGCACAGGACGCTACAGATATGAGCAGAGGTTTACTATAAATAATGGCGGGCCTGGGAGGCAACGCAACAGAGCCAGGCTGGCTGGCATGTTGTATGTTTACTGCAGTCAATTTGCTTAGGCTACATTAATCACATCTTACCATGAGATTAATATGATGTCCAAACATATCCATTTGTCTTGCACAGAATTGCATTCATGACAACCACCGATAAAATAGCTCAGTCTAGGCCTATGTAATACAGATCTGGCATAGGGAAATCATGGCAAGTATTATGTCATGTTTTTATGGTTCTGCAGTATGACTACTGGTAAGGGCTGTCTTTTAAAGACCGGGAACTATATGTAGCCTACATCACTGTGGCTGAAGAGAGTTGAAGACCCACCTACTCCAGTAGACCAGCGTGCCCCCAAACCTCATGACTGTCCCATCACGGTTGTATTCCCTCTGCAGCACTCCTGCCTGGAGCCAAGCACACAATGTCTCCACTAAAAACACGCTAGTGAACAGGATAGTAAAAGGATATGCCCTGGCGTGAAGCTGTGTACACTCCTTTCCTTCCTTACACAAGGAGTGTGATTCAGCTCTGAATAATGTACTATGATTAATGTCTGATGGCGGTATGGAATCTGCTCTCTTTTAGTCTTTAACTTGAGTGATGATCACAGGCTAATTTATCACAGAAAAGGCCTAACTAACTGGATTTATGTCTACTCAATACACTTAGCTGTGATGGCTTGCTGGAGTAAAAAGCATACGCTAGGCCTAGGTCCTGTTATAGAAAGCAAAGCAGCAATCCAATTTGTACTGTAGCTATATTCATTTTCATCAGCTGTCTTCTCCCCCTCTTTCAATCGAAAATATTAACTAAATTAACCTAGCTGTTGTATCACTGCATTTGTGATGCATCCTAGTTTAGTCTGTGCACCGCATAACGCGCTCTCTCTCTTTCTCACTCTCGACCTCTCTCTCCATACCAGCCTCAGTGGCACTTAGGTGCTTCGTCTTCACCGTTTTTCTCACCACTTTTTCCCCTCAACCTTCCCCACAAAGAGCATTTCAGAGCAGACCTGGGTTCAAATAGTATTTTGAGCATTTGCTTGGAGTGGTTTTGGGACTATTTAAATTGGTTCCATTGCGACAGGCAAGCTCAATCAAGCACATCTAAAGCATTTGAAAGAAAACAAACACTATTTGAAACCAGGTCTGAGTGACTTCAGAAGGAGAGAGAGCCCATGCAGACAGTGATCCCGTCTGCTGAAGCCACAGCAGTGTGAAAGGATGTGCCGGCCTGAGGGCCAACAGACACAGAGCCAGGCCAGGTACTGAAAAGAGAGAGGGGGAGTTAAGAATGGAATAAGGATAGAAAAGCATACTACAAAATGAGCAAATCACAAGATTACCCTAAATAAATATATATATCAAAAAAGAGAATGATGTAGGCTTTGCATGTGGACGAGCGAGAAAGAGAGATATATACGGCTCCATCTGGTTTCATTTTCTGTTGAAAAACATCTTCCATTTGGTGCCCAATGAACAAGACCCAGATCTCCAGCAGGACATGTCAATGTTGGTAAAATCTACTCCCCAAAAGATGACTAGTGCCACTACCACAGGAAGGACGCGGCACAGTGAGGGAACTAAGCTGTCTGGACCAATCAGAGGTCACACAGAACGGGTCAGTGAGCTGTCTGAGACAATCAGGGTGTTGCTGTCTCAGATCCCAGTGACCTCCAGTATGACAGTGGGTGGGCCTTCTGGTCAACCGCATCCACAGCATATCCTGTCATCACTGTAATTATGGCTGGTCAGCTAAATATCCAACTGTGATGTTTTGGTTGGTCCCAGTGGTGAGTGTGTTTGTGTGTGTAACAGAACTGAAAGTTTTTCTGCTTTCGACTATAATTCTGCAGATCATGAGGAAAAGGTTGCAAGCAAAATAATACCTTTGTATGATGTTTTACCAAGCAGATAAAATAATGATACTGTATTGTTCAATGTAAAAGGTAGCCTAGATCAGGAAGACACCCGACAACACATGTGATGTGTATGAAGGATATGCTTAGCATGTGGTTTTGGGGAAGAGTTTCAAATGTCATGATAAGGTGTATGAAGATGTTCAGGCCCCCAGTGACCAGTCTGGAAAGTGAAGTCACCAGCTCTGCTGGTCATCTACTGTGTAGCAACCTAACCGTACCAAAAGCCCTGGTCTGCCCTAGAAAGCCTAAAATATTTTTAGACTGCCGTTTTGTGCGCTAAAATTAGTTTATTATGATCAAGTTTGATCCCCACATTGAATTATTTTAAAGTCAGCTACAAATAAAATTGTATTTGTCACATGCACCGAATACAACAGTAAAATGGTTACTTACAAGCCCTTAACCAACAAAGCAGTTAAGTATTTACTAGTATTTACTAATATAAACTAAAGTAAAAAAATATATATATATACACACACACATAGAAAAATAACATAATTAAAGAGCAACAATAATATAACAGTATCGAGGCTATATACAGGCTTTTACAGTAGAGAGGCTATATACAATCGAGATATTTAATTAAATAGTGATCCATTCTGACTACATTTGTTGTCGCACAGGACCACGTGCTGACAAAGACCAATCACGGGCTGACAGGCTACGAGGAGGCTCCATAGACATTAAGGTTGACTCTCTCAGGCAGGATGAAAATGACTACATCGACCATGATCCTTTGCTAGTTACATTCACTTTCACCATGTTTCTTAGGGATTTTTTTGTGCCATTCAGCCCCATTTAGCAACATGGCGAGCTTCAAATTCAAATACTTCTGGCTTCATGCGCTATCGAGAGTTTTACATAAGAACATGTGGATGAAGTCTGCGCTATGACTATCTATTGGTTTTAATGTATTTGCTGTTAAAGTGGAACTGACAGCATTTTAACTACTTTGCAGATATGAAACAAACAGTCACAACATCAATATAAAATTGCCAGTTTATGCATCAAAACAAACTTTAACCTTTTCACCCGTGAGTTCCAAATATCTCTAACGGTCGCAACCAGCGTCAGTTTTTTTATGCGCGTGATGTCAGAATGCACTTACTGTTCCAAAACGTGATCGTTTACGCAACAGGACCGTTAATCCGTGCTGCCCTCAAACCAAGACACGCTGCCTGCTAATAATCTATAGGCTGTTTCAACGTGTCAATTTCAAAATAATATGTCAAAGTTTTATTTTCTAACAACAGTTGGAATTGAGGTGTGTTCCTCCTCACATAGAAGTAGCCCATTTCATTATGGTGGGAAATTTATGTTTGAGGCTTTACTGAGCCGGACAAACTTCTCTCTTCAACGAGAGCCCAAGCACCTTCTCAGTGTTTGCGCATATCAAGTATGCAGACATTTGCACAGACTTGCAAACTTTTTCCCCACAGCACATTTTCTGTCTGGTGCTCACATTGCCTTCATTGTTGTTTTCCTTGCGTTCCAATCAAAGTAAGTAGCGTATTTTCTGTATATCGTGCTGTCATTTCTACTGTAGCATACCATACGTACACTACCGTTCAAAAGTTTGGGGTCACTTAGAAATGTCCTTGTTTTGAAAGAAAAGCAAAAAAACGTTGTCCATTAAAATAACATCAAATTGACCAGAAATACAGTGTAGACATTGTTAATGTGGTAAATGACTATTGTAATCATGTCCAATCAATTGAATTTACCACAGGTGGACTCCAATCAACTTGTAGAAACATCAAGGATGATCAATGGAAACAGGATGCACCTGAGCTCAACTTCTAGTCTCATAGAAAAGGGTCTGAATACTTATGTAAATTAGGTATCTGTTTTTAATAAATTAGCAAAAATGTCTAAAAACCTGTTTTCGCTTTGTCATTATGGGGTATTGTGTGTAGATTGATGAGGATTTTTATTTAATTAATCAATTTTAGAATAAGGCTGTAACGTAACAAAATGTGGAAAAAGTCAAGGGGTCTGAATAATGCACTGTAGGTCATTCCCAAAGATTCTATGAATTTATGAAAATGACCATATGGTCAGTCCGGACCACTGCAAAAGCTGCTCACTTTTTAGAAATTATTCTTCCTAGGGGTGTATATGAACAGATTCTAATAAGATTTAATGTTGCTAAAATGCTGTCAATTCCACTTTGTGTATGAGGATGTTGTTGTGTACTGTGAACGTGTTTCCATTGCAGATCTCACCACGGGGAAATCGCCCCATTATCAGATAAACCACTGCATCTAGTCTAACCGCTCAGAGCCCAATGGAAAATCGTAAGTCAGTAGAAAAGTGCTGTGGGTCAGACAAACTGCTGTCATTGAATTAGTGATGAGCAGTGAGGTGAACTGACTCAAATACCCTACCTGCACTGCAGGTACCTCAACTTGCTGACACGTGGAAGCTGTTTGTTCAGGTCATAATAATAAACCTTTTCCCCAACAGGTAAAATTGTATCAGTTACCCAGAAGTAATTCTCTCTCAAAAGTTTATCATATCCTGTTTTACTTCTTTTTTTATGATGCCACATGTGTATTTTTTTTTTAATAAACATACATTTTTACGATATAGCCAATTTGACTTTGTGGCTGTGGAATCTATGGCTTTATCATCCACACGCAGGCCTAAAAATCACTGCACCAGTTTAGGCACCAGCTTCGCCCAATCCTGATTCGTCCAAATAATCTGACGAAAAGCCAAAACCAGAAACTACTGCTGCTCGAAATAACATAATTCTACGTGAGCCTTGACAGATTCTCACCATTTCATCTGTCCACAAGAATCTGTCCATGAAATATTACATGTGCGATGATAAAATGAAGAGATACATTGGTCACATTGAAAGATTTGTTATGTCAAGAATATGATAATGTCTTGTGTAGTTTTGGCATACAGTAAAATGTAGGACAAAAGGGTCAGAACTCCGACAAGATATTGTATTTGTTGGACCTTTGCTACTCAACTAAAACCCTAGGTTTTTATTGATATCAAAACCAAAAAGGCTTTTAAAAATGAATGAAAGCAAACTTGATAAGGATCTAGAGTGTTAAATTAACGGAGAGGGAGAGCAATAGAAACAGAGAGAGAAAGAAAGACAGAGTGAGTAAAAGAGTGAAGTCACCCCTCACTGGCCTGACCCACTTCAAAGCATTGCTTTGCTGGGTGAAAACTACTCACTGAGCAAAGTGAACTTCAGACTGGCTAACTGCCCAGAAAACACAGTACAAAAGAGGGGCGTTTTGGGCGGGGGGGGGGCAGTGGCACTGCAGCGAAAGTGTCACACAACAATGGGTAGTGGACTGGGGCCGAGATGACACTATTCACAATCCACTAACTGAGCCCCAAGCATTGTCAGAGATTTGTTTGTGTTGTCTTGCCAACTACTATGGTCGATTGCTCATTTGGCATGACAATGACCATAGGATTTGGTAAGCCAGCACAAACAGATCTGGGAGCAGGCTACTGAGCCCCATCTAACACCACAGGAATGAGGAGCCAGAGCAGGGAAAAGACTCACCAACTTCCTACAGTGTCAGCTACAGTCCTTTGAAACATGATTGAGCACCTTTTTACACCCCCGGACCGAACTGGCACTAAACCTAAGCCTGAAAAACATCCCACTATCCCTGTCTACGTGACCCATTGGAGGGCCATTCACAATCCATCCACATTGCTGCTGAGTCTATTTCTGAGCACTGACATTACAGACAGCAGAAAATACACTGATTTGTTTGTCAAGATAATCCACAGGTGATTCAGGTGGAACCTCTTTGTGGAAAGGAGACATCAATTTTCTGATAGCTCTGAGACCAAAATAACCTGTCATTGGTTTCTCTTCTGGAGTCTTCTGAGGCCATTCTGAGTAATCAAATATATTTTTGAGGTAAATAGCTCCTCTTTGATTGCTTTCTTGTAGAAGAGTCAATCAGAGAGAAAGAGGGAGAAAATGAGCCAATCCCTTCCCAAAGGAACAATCTATAACTCAAGTTAACAATGTTGTTGGACATGGCATTTTAACCCTGGTACAGTGAAACCAGTGGTCTGGACTGACCAGGGCCATGTACCAGAAAAGCTCTGCTGACAGGCTGACATTAACACAGAGCTAATCAAAGGATTCAACCACATACTCCTGGAGCCTTACGGTGCTGTAAAAGGCAACAAAAAAAGTTGGCTGTCATATCAAATGCATTTTGCCTGTGTGATTTGTAGACCTATGTCCCCTCGTGGCAAGTTGGGCAACCCCAGTAAATAGCCTAGATTTCTACCCTTTAACACCTCACAGAGAACTTCAGATTTAAGATGCAGGCCAGGCACAGCAGCATAGAACACTACTCCTATCACAGCAGGCCAGGGCCAGACCGAACCTCAGCTTCCTATCAGATCCTACCCTTCACAAGCAGAGCAAAGCCAATTATACCTTTTTCATACTGTACACTGGCCCATCTTTGGCAAATATGACAGACTGGGCTGGGGGGACTGTTTAGGAAAATCTGATATTGGCCTTATATCAATTAGATTTGCATATAATTTGCATCCCATCAACTGAGACAAGGGGCTGGGGCCCCTCCCTCTCTGTTATTCCCTCCCCCCCACCCCCTTCAAGCCAAGGTCAGTGGAATATTCTATCTGAATTATTTCACACTAGATCCAAGGATGACACCATGATCCTCCTGCTGGACCTGCATCATGCCCAGACCGCCACTCACACATTTTCTAGGAATCGGCTGAGCCCAAAGTGCAGCCACTCAAAGATTAAATGACAGACACCCTCACTGACCTCCCAACCTCCCCCTGCCCTGAGCCACACTGAAACCAGTCTCAGTGCATAGGTTAAGCCCTGTGTGGTTCGTGGTACTGTTGGTAAGAGTGTGGCGCTAAAAATGTATGCCCTCACTGTACAGTAAAGGTCCATTTATATTGTCATGACTGCGAGTTGGATGCCTTTTTACCCAATTTCTCTGCTGAATCTTGAATCCTCTTTGGCCCAACCTGCTATCATGCTAAGTTTGCGCATGCCACGGAGGACCAAAAGTAATCTTACCGGTATAAATTGCTCGTCAGCCCGTGTGGGGAAAATGACAAGGTGTCAAGAGCTGAGGCTTTTGTTCCAACACAGATTTTTATAAATTCAGCTTTAGTTGCTTTGGATAAGTTAGTATGCTAAATGGCATATACAGTATTACATTAGAGTGCACTGTATGACATCTGTGGGTGCAACTGCAAACTAAAACCTACTGCTGAAACATGGCAGGGCAAAGCAGGACAAATGCATCAATCTTTGTTGCTTAGGCTGAATCTATTCTCATTATTTACCAATCAAACTGACTGAGAGTCAAAAAAAAATGTATTCTTAACATTCAACGCCCCAAAATTTATAAAAATAAAAAGGAAAGAGTTTAATTTAGGAAATCTTTACACAAGTATTCCCACAAATAAAAAAAGAGATATGTGATCGTGTGTCAATGCAATCAAGATATGAAATGATTGTATTTGAAAATCTCTTATTGGGCTTAGTAAATCGGCCCGCGGCTGAATCTACACTGAACAAAAATATAAAACTCAATATGCAACAATTTCAAAGATTTTACTGAGTTACAGCTCATATAAGGAAATCAGTCGATTGAAATAAATAAATTAGGCCCTAACCTATCGACTTCACTTGACTGGGAATACAGATATGCATCTGTTGGTCACAGATACCTTAAATATATATATATATATATTTAAAGTAGGGGCGTGGATCAGAAAAACAGTCAGTATCCGGTGTGACCATCATTTGCCTCAGCCAGTGCGACACATCTCCTTCACATAGAGTTGATCAGGCTGTTGATTGTGGCCTGTGGAATGTTGTCCCACTCCTTTCCAAGTTGCGTTTATATTTTTGTTCAGTATAGTTGCTTACCCCTGGTCTAAGAAATAAATCACAATTGTCGTTCTGTGTAACACACAAAGAGGACTAGGCAACAACAAAACGAACCCATCACCCTGCCTGTGACACAACTTATCTAAATGCACGGGCCTCAATGCAGCCCACGGCACATTGCTTTTGTGAGACAGTCAAAGAGCTCCTGAATGTATGTGGGCCAGGAACAGATAGAGGGCTAAAAAAAACATGATTAGGCTACTTGAAGATCTGTGCCTGAGTCTTATGAGTTCTACTTGCAGCTAGTATCAGTCTGTGCTCCATATAGCCTAACTTACCCAGTGGCGGATTTAGGGATAGGCGACATGGGCAGCCAACTTGGCACCCGCACCCAAAAAATCGGAATGGTGACATTTGCGCGATCGGTTTTCTATCGCTCATTTGCACATCACGTCACTGATATCATGTCACGGGGGGGGGGGGGGGGGTTCAGTGCGAGTACGGGTTGTTAAATGTCAATGATTTCAGTATTGGCCTGGCTGCTGCTTCTTGGAAGCCAAGTTGCTCCTATACCATCTCTCCATTCCTGCAGGCAGCCCTTGGCGACCACACATCTCCCTCCATCTCATTATACTCTCCTTTTCTGTTTTCAACCCCTTTTCTACCCTCTCAGAAAAAATGTCCTTTACTGCTCTCTCTGCCTGTGTCAACTCCACTCATTCAGGCTTCAAAGAATGCAGCACTCTTGAGATATGGAGCCTACATTGTACTCATCACACCATTTTACCCTAGCAGAAAAAGAGCACCAAAGGAGGAAGTAGAGAAAAATTGAATGGCGATGGACATGAAATTCGGTCCCCGAGTTCAGTTTTCAAGAACGTTTGTGAGAACTCTACAAAATAAGTTTTGCTTTCAGAAGACCTGAAAATAACCGTTTAAGGATGTGATTTACGAGATGCACATTCTACATGACATTAGCAAGCTAGCTTGTTTACAACTGGCAAAAAGTTCACATTCTACATGACATTAGCAAGCTAGCTTGTTTACAACTGGCAAAAAGTTCCAACGCAACTCACACTGCTGCTTCACAATACCTGGTACTCTGGTTCTGGATCTTGGGCTCGCTACTCACGCAGATCCAGGATTCGTTTCAGCCAGGGTTCGTTTGCATTTCACACATCCTTTATAGCGCAGATCTGGGTACCAAACACTCTAGGATCCAGACCATACAGAGATATGTGAAAGAGCCCTAGTTTACAAGCCCGACTAAGTCAGAGCATACCTTTCTTGGCACTGTTACAGCCAGTCCCCAGTGTGGGCATCGTAGAGGGGGTACAATGCCAGCTTTGTCCCACCTTCCCTTCAGCTCAAACACAGACAACGCTCAGAGGCCTCATAAAAGTGACGCAGTCTGTCCCAGAGAGGGGGAGTTGAACGCTTGTCGCTCCGTCTTCACCCTCCAGCCTCCACACAATCTGACATCTTTCCATCACTTGGCCAAATATTTGGCCAACTAGAGCTGGCCTGTGGTTGTAAAAGTGCCATTGGAATCTTGTGTAAAACCAAGCCTATTCTAATACAGAACAAATAGCCTATTGAGTAATGTATTTTTAACAATTTGTTTTGTGGTCAAGCAAGGTGTCAGAACTTGTCAATCAACAAAACCATCAAAAGGTAGTGACTTGTAGACTAATAAGATGCAATAGAATTATAATTTGTTGTAGCTAAGCAATGGAACAACTCCAAACTTTTCATAGTGGAGGGAGTCTTCCTTATGAATGGAGGAAGGTAGGGCTGGTCTAGGCTATAGGTTGCAACTCCCTGTAATGGCTCAGTTTCTGATTAATCCGAGGAACTAGGCTAAGTGTCTGTGCAGTTTTACAAATGTCATGGATTGGGGACCATTCTGCCCTAACCTGGATCAGTTACGATTGACATGACCAGAAGGCCATGTGATCAGCAAAATGGGTGGAGGGCTAAAGAAGCCTGTTGCACAATCTGGATAGTACTGTGTGTGTTTGTAACACTGCAAACAACACTTCAGTAGTTTTACAAAATATTCATTTGTTTTAGAAGAGAGTGATACAATGTTGACAAAATATGCCACATCTGTTTAAATCTGAGGAAAGAGAGACCGTGTATAACTGAACAAGATATAAATACTAGTGACTACTAGCATGTAGTTAAAAACTGGGAAATGTATTGAAAATGTTCTTTAAAAAAGGTGCATGGAGATTTCARAGGAAATGCCAGGACTGGAATTATTCTGTGAATAATGTTAATAGCAGTCTTTAGGCTACATTAAGTGCAGTGAGCAATCGCTGTGATTAAACAAAAAAAACACCAAGAAATATGACAGCAAATTGCATTACATCAATGCAACTCGCATGTGAGGATTGCGTAAAATATGTTTAATCGGTGACATTTATTTCAATTTGCTAGTCCAACAAAGTCAATCACAAATGTGTATTTATTACTCAAGGCTAGCCAACGCTAGCTACTGTATCATAGATAATCCAGTGGGAAAAGATAGCTAGCTAGCCACTGTCAACTAGCTGCAAACTGGTCATTTGGCGCACATCAAACATTCGAGAAACTGTTGTAGCGTACTACTTACTATAAGTGATTGCGACAGTTCTCACTTTTACATTGTTTTATATTTGCTCACCTCTATCTTGTCAACATTCCTGGCACATCCGACAACCTTCATGCCGTGTTGAACAAGTGCCCGTGCAACAGCCGCTCCAATCCCGACCGAGGCTCCAGTCACTAGAGCTACTCTGCCTTTCCAGCGCTCCATTTCAATTAATTATTTAGCTATTACAAAGACTAGTTTTACAACTGGTGTAATAGGACGATAAATTTCGTTTACCTAGCTATGTCGGTTCAATAGTGACAATATACATAACAGTTACTTGTGTTATATAGGGCGTGCTGTTACACCGTTCAACCCTCCCTAATCCTGTTTTCGCAGCATCCAGGAAAATGCACCGTGCGGAAACCGAAATCCCTGCGCTCGGGATTAAATATTAAATGACAAACATTGCGCTATGTGTATTTGTTTGGTTGACGTCCCCTCCCGCTTGTTTATTTTARGACACTTACATTTGCAGTCTTCAAACTCTCCCTTGCCCTCATCAGTGGTGTAAAGTACTTAACTAAAACTACTTTAAAATACTATAAGTAGTTTTTTCGGGGGTATCTCTATTTTACTATTTATATTTTGGACAACTTTTTCATTTTACTCCACTACATTCCTAAAGAAAATAATGTACTTTTTACTCCATACATTTTCCCTGCCACACAAATTTTTAGTGTTCAGCAGGACAGGAAAATGGTCCAATTCACACTTATCCAAAGAACATCCCTGATCATCCCTGATCATCCCTCTGATCTGGCAAAGTCACTAAACACAAATGCTTTGTTTGTGTATTACGCCTGAGTGTGGCTCTGGGTAGCCATAAATAAATAAAAACATGAACATCCTGCTGTCTGATTTTCTTAATAAGGAATTTGACATTTCTACTTTTACGTTTCATACTTACGTGTACAGTGCATTCAGAAAGTATTTAGACCCCTTGACTTTTTCCACATTTTGTTATGTTACAGCCTTAATCTAAAATGGATTAAATAAAACAAAATCCTCATCAATCTACACACAATACCCCATAATGACGAAGGGAAAACAGGTTTTTAGAATTTTTTGCAAATGTATAAAAAACACAAATGCCTTATTTACATAAGTATTCTGCCCCTTTAATATGAGACTAGAAATTGAGCTCAGGCACATCCTGTTTCCATTGATCATCCCTGAGATGTTTCTACATCTTGATTGGAGTCCACCTGTGGTAAATTCTATTTATTGGACATGATTTGGAAAGGCACAAACCTGTCTATATAAGGTCCCACCGTTGGCAGTGCATGTCAGAGCAAAAACAAAGCTATGAGGTCGAAGGAATTGTCCATAGATCTGGGGAAGGGTACTAAAAAATGTCTGCAGCATTGAAGGTCCCCAAGAACACAGTGGCCTCCATCATTCTTAAATGGAAGAAGTTTCACCAAGATTCTTCCTAGAGCTGGCCGCCCGGCCAAACTGAGTAATCAGGGGAGAAGGACCTTGGTCAGGGAGGTGACCAAGAACCCGATGGTCACTCTGACAGAGCTCCAGAGTTCCTCTGTGGAGATGGGAGAACCTTCCAGAAGGACAACCATCTCTGCAGCACTCCACCAATCAGGCCTTTATGGTATAGTGACCAGACGGAAGCCACTCCCTCAGTAAAAGGCACATGACCGCTTGGAGTTGGCCAAAAAGGCACCTAAAGGACTCTCAGACCATGAGAAACAAGATTATCTGGTCTGATGAAACCAAGATGAATGCCAAGCGTCACATCTGGAGGAAACCTGGCACCACCCTTACGGTGAAGCATGGTGGTGGCAGCATCATGCTGTCGGGATGTTTTTCAGTGGCAGGGATTGGGAGACTAGTCATGATGGAGAACAGAACAAAGAACAGAACAAAGAAAATGTCAGAAAACACAACAGCTAGCTGGTCTGCACATGCTCTGAGGGTACGACTAGAGAGCCTCCAGGGCCGGCAGACTTGTGAGGGTTAACAGTTCAGAAATGGCACTTACCTGATTAAAAAAGCTACCTGAATTTGAATATTTAAATATAAATGTTGCTGTACGCTGTCACTCTCTAGTTTTATGTCTGTGTGTATGTGTGTTCATATGTATGTGTGCATCTGTCTGTCTGTCTGTAAGATAAACATTCATCCATACCTTACTTTTGCCAACTCATCAACACAACTCTGAGTATCTCCAAACGTTAATGCAAAAATTGTCATGTTTTTCACATGTATTTTATCTTGAATGTTTTGTTATCATTTATCAATGCAATATACATGTATTTCTATGTGAGCATGATAAAACACTTTAGCTTGTTTGTTTGTCTGTCTCTGTCTGTTTTAGGGGAACTGAATGATTTACTAGATCATTTCTCTCCATATTCCTCCTTTCCTGAGTGAAATATTAGCCATGTTTACATGCACAGGAATAATCGTATATTAAATTGATTATGGCAGTAGGCAGATTATGCAATAGTCATGTAAACACCTTACTCTGTTAATCTTAAATCAGTGTAAAGTCAAAATCAAAGTAAGCATAGGCCGATTAAAATACCTGGTTTTCTGAGCAATCTTTCGAATATTTAGGACAGGTAAACACCTTATTTGGAGTTCCAGCGGTGTATTTGATCTGCGCATGTGCCAACACCAGTAGCGCATGCCTCGTTCTTTAGCGCGAGTTGTGAACAATTTAACATATGCGTTTTAGAAATAGTTTTCACTTGATATGTCCGAACTCAGAATCAAATATAGTTCTCAAAAATAACATGGTCGTTATGTTTATTTTAATTGCTGATTGTTTTCAGATGTGTCCACGTAAACAAAATAACTAGGAAATATTTACTCTTGCAAAGCATGTAAACGTTTTAATCGAACTATTATATTAATCTGAATATCCACAATAATCGCATTACTGTGTGCGTGTAACCGTACTGATTCACTTACGAAACTTTGGCTCCCCTCGGTGGCAAAATAATGCCACATCCTGGTGGTGTGACGAGGGTTTCCTGTTTTGCAATAGTTACTTTGTGAAGATGTCACTACCTACGGTAGTCTTCCAGTTGGTGACAGATATTCATGTAAATATTCTAAAATCCACAATAATAAAATATGCACATTCTCCCACAGAGATGTGTTTCAGTCAAATTAACTTGTTGCGGATAAAAGTCTGTGCGTGATGACATAGCGCACATAAAAATAACTTTTGGGTTTAAATTCCAATGTACCATATAAAAAGACAAGTTAAATGGGTTTCCATTGCATTTTCAACTCTGATGGTTTTGTCACAAAAAAATTGCATACTCTGGTATTGGCAGGTGTGCTCTAGCAACAGCTCTCTGGTACACATGAGCAAATATTTAAATTTGTCAAACGGCAGCCAAGTATCGTACATGTCACCAGAATAAGTCCACTGATATTTATTGGAAAAGAGCATCAAGCTCATCATCTTGCACTTTCACCATCCTGTGAAGAATATTGTATTTATTTAATTGGTTTCCACTTCACAAAGATAGCACTTACAGTTGACTGGGGCAGCTCTAGCAGGGAAGAAATTTGACCAATTGACTTGTTGGAAAGGTGGCGTCCTATGACCGTGCCAGATTGAAAGTCACTAAGATCTTCAGTAAGGCCATTCTACTGCCAATGTTTGTTTATGGAGATTGTATGGCTGTGTGCTCAATATTATACACCGGTCAGCAACGGGTGTGGCTGAAATTGCCAAATCCACAAATTTGAAGGGGTCACCACATACTTTTGTATATATAATGTATTTAACTTTCATTCAAATGTCCTTCGCAAGTTGGACATTAAAGTACTAATCTACTTTATACTGAACATAACCATAAACGCAACAATTTCAAATATTTTACTGAATTCCAGTTCATAAGGACATCAGTCAACTGAAATACATTCATTATGCTCTAATCTATGGATTTCACATGACTGGAAATACAGATATGCATCTGTTGGTCACATATACCTTTAAAAAAAAAAGGTAGCGGCGTAGATCAGAAAACCAGTCAGTATCTGGTGTGACCACCATTTGCCTCAGGCAGTGCGGCATTTCCTTCGCATAGAGTTGATCAGGCTGTTGATTGTTGCCTGTGGAATGTTGTCTCACTCCTCTTCAATGGCTGTGCGAAGTATCTGGATATTGGCGGGAACTGAAACAGGCTGTCATACACGTAGATGCAGAGCATCCCAAACATGCTCAATGGGTGACATGTCTGGTGAGTATGCAGGCCATGGAAGAACATTTTCAGCTTCCAGGAATAGTGTACAGATCCTTGCAACATGGGGCCGAGCATTATTATGTTGAAACATGAGGTAATGGCGACGGATGAATGGCACGATAATGGGCCTCAGGATCTCATCACGGTATCTCTGTGCATTCAAATTGCCATTGATAAAATGTAATTGTGTTCATTGTCTGTAGCTTTTACCTGCCCATACCATAACCCCACCATAGGGCTCTCTGTTCACAATGCTGACATCAGCAAACTGCTCGCCCACGATGCCATACATGTGGTCGGTCTGCGGTAGTGAGGCCGGTTGGACGTACTGCCAAATTCTCTAAAGTGACGTTGAAGGCAGCTTATTCAATTCTCTGGCAACCGCTCTAGTGGACAGCATGACATCTGTGGCATTGTGTTATGTGACAAACTGCACATTTTAGTGGCCTTTTTTGTCCTCAGCACAAGGTGCACCTGTGTATTGATCATGCTGTTCAATCAGCTTCTTGATATGCCACACCTGTCAGGTGGATGGAGGATCTCTGCAAAGGAGAAATGCTCACTAACAGGGATGTAAACACATTTGTGCATGAAATTAGCTTTTTGTGTGTATGGAACATTTCTGGGATCTTTAATTTCAGCTCATGAAACATGGGACCAACACTTTACATATTGTGTTTATATTTTTTAAAAATTGTGAACAGTAGTGCCAAGGGGCTGCCATAGGACAGCCACAGAATTGGCCACTTCTAATTGCCCAGGAAGCTTTCAGTCAGTGGTCACACCCTCAAAGAAGAAGAGAGCATCAGATGAGTCTGCCAGTTTCCTCACCTCTATGGTCACCTGTAAGAGGAGCAGGGAGTCCAGCCCTTCAAGAAGCCGAGGCTGCTGCCAGCTAGAGGGCAACCCTCTGAAGAAAAATAGGAAGTATGAGGACAGTGGCATTTCCAATGTGCTAGTCCRAAGTGCACTTTCGATCTCTCGGAAGAGGACCTGGGATGGGAGTCAGTTAGTGGCCCGGGAAACTCAAGAGTCCGAATGAAGTCTGAATAGACAGGGTCCAGTGAGGACAGTGACTCGTCTCAACTATAGTCGACCAAACTAAAAACTATTTGTTTTGTTTGTTGTTACAATTATGTTTTGTGTTGTTCCAAATACAACCAACCATGACCCACATATGGTGAATTTGTTTACGTATTATTAAATTACTTAATGAAATTGGAAATAAAAATATATTATTTCCATGATCTGCATGTCCTTGTTTCTTCAAACTTGAGATGGGATTTGACTATTGCTACATAAAAATTACAGTTATTCAAGAACAACATTCTCTCAGTTTACTATACAACAAATAATTCAAATATAGAAACATTTATTTTACAATTTCAGCAAAAAATATTACACAATTCCAGTTTAGTTGTACACAGTGTGTTAAAACACCTAAATACACTTTTACAGTCATTATGTCAGTAGAAAAAAATATTGGATATTCATGATACAAAATGTACACTTCCCTACAAATAAAAATTGCATACACATGTACATAGCATTGTGTGAATGACCAACAATGGTCTTAAACATTACAAACTTTTATTTAAAAAAAGTAGTATTGTCTTCACATTTTAGCTCAATATTTAATTCCAACACAAGATCATGAAAAAATTGCACTGTATAAAATGTCGCTTAAAACCACAATTTTTTTTTTTTAACAACTTCCAACCCAAGTTATAAATCATAACATAATCAAAATAAAATGCTCTTTACATGTGCAATGGACAGGGTCAATGTACTGCAAATATCCTTGTTCCATAAACTAAACAGTCTATTAAGTATTCAATAAACTGCCATGGATTTGGGGGAGTCTTACCACCTTTGCAAGATGATTATTCATCAACAGGTATAACAACCCTGTTACCTCCCACAAACATAGCATTACTACATAAACGCCAATGCTTTAAAGTTAACATGTTTCGACCGATCATTCTGGCATTGCAGTCCTGGACTGACTGGTGGAGCATTTTAAGAGAACATAGATCAATGTATCACAAGAGAAAAAGCATAAATCAAAATGGGGTTTTTAAAGTTTCCCTCAATGGACATGGTCTAATTTTTTCACCCCGCAGTGACGGTTTGATTGAATTCCAGCCTTAGTTCTATTATAGTAATTTAAACCATGTGAAGTTATTTTGCTACTTCACTAATAATATTAGTGTAAAAGAGAAGGGACAATTCATCAACTTAATTTATAGTTCTAGTACAGATATAATACTTATGTTAGCATAATTGTGAAATCTATTTAGCTGGAATAGCCAGACATTCTATATTTTGGATTGCAAAAAGAACACGCAAAACTCAAAGACAGGGATAAAAAACAAATAAACAAGAAAACTTGTTCAATGTCCTTAAAAAAAAGTGTTAACTTAGATTTGTCAATTTTGAACAGCTTTGGTATTCCATACATGCTGCTTACTTGCCTGGGTAAAACTATGAACATTTATAGAAAGTGAAACCAAAGAAAGTGAGCAATTTGGCATTCCCCAGCCAGTCCTACATTTCAGTTTAATAAGAAGGGACACATACAACATTATTACACGATTTTGCAATAAAGATCRTTCATATGTAAAGTTGCACAAAGCCATATCGTTCAGCATCTCTTACCAATGTTCCACGTAGATTTTCTCTTATAGAACTTCTCCAAATTTTCTCCACAAAGCATGGAAGGTACACTAAGTTTAAACTGCTGACCAAGAGTTAAAATCTACAACACATACTAGTGTACTGGATTTATATCGATTTCCGAAAAGGTAAGGAAGATGGTTAGATTAAGGAAGGGTGTGATCTTTGCATCATGCATATTACATGCACTCTGCTTTGGAATTATTCCTGAGGAGAAGAGGGGAACAAAAACTTAACTACACAGCAGGCAATGTAAGCAGTCTTTCTGAACAACATCCAAGTCAAAACTTTGCATTAAACTAAGACAAAACACTTAAAGAAAATATGAAACGCTAAGAAAGTAATAACGCGACAAAACCTAAACAAAGGAAATCAATATTAATGAATGCTTGCATGTCCAACTTGGTTTTGATGATAACAACATGGCATGATGGTGACATTTCACAAACATAAAGAGGGTCTTTGCAGGGAAGCTGTTCACTTTTAAAGGCAGGAGAACACATAGTTGTTTGCTAGTCTCTTCAGCTATTCACTATCATTACATATACATTAGTGTTGTAGAAACCCATCCATGGTTAAGAGCCAGTGTCACCTCAGATGGCCTCTCTCTCCACCATCTCAGTCAGTCTGAGACAGAGTTGAAGGACTGGAATAGGGCACCGCGCCAGGCCAAGTCAGACCAGGCTGTATACTTTTTTTCTCATCCAGCAAGGCACTAAGATTTTCATTCAAGTTTATCATTGCAAGTGCTTAATGCATTTAAAACACCTATAATACCCATCACCAACCCCTCCCCCTGGGCAAACCAGTCTAGAGACACTCCTGATGAGTTTGGGAAGCCACCATGGTCTCTCTACTGTCTCGGTGCTGCTGACCTCAGTATGTTTTTCTGCCACACGGTTTAGTGTTTTCGTAATGAGGTCGTTCCAGAGACTGCCTGGGTTTATCCCAGAGGGCAGATGGAGCCTCTGTTCAGGGGATAGGACAGAAAGAAACTAACAACAGTAGTTAGAGCCCTTACAGTTCCCTCTCTGGACAAATCACCTGGAAGAGTTCCATCATTGGCATCTAAATCACAGCTCTTCGAATAGACAAAGTTCTGCTACTATAGTATTATTCATTCAGATCTAAAAATTAACTTCCTAAAAGATGGGGGGGCTTTTCTTTCCCCTCTACATTTGGATAGTTTGCCCAACTCCACTTTTGATCAACGCAATAAAGAGGAAACCAAGAATGAGAAACTGCTAGCCAAGTGAGCACACCAAGAAAACAAAAACAAGAAACAACACGGTGCTTTTCAGAGAGTGGTTGTTTCTGGCTGGCTTTACCCAAGTGTCAGTCTGGGTTTGGTTCAATGAGAGTCTCAGGGGGGCTGTCAGAGCAGTGGCTCCAAATGAGGAGAATGGAAAAAGTGACTGAGTAAGAGGCACACTCACGCAGGGTGATGGAGATGGACATATGGGCAGAGACACCTGGGAGATGCACGGAGAAGCAGAGCGGAGCGTGAATAAGGAAGTGAGACGGGCAACATCAGAATGGCCGTGCCAGACCTAATCCCCTTGACGTAGGAAGTCCCCGCCACCACAGAGAGCGAGCCTCTCAGGCGCCATACTTTCTCCATCTCCCAATAACTGATGTGTCTAGACTGGCTTGCCAATGCTAACCCCCCTTCCCCCCCCCCCCAGACCCTTTTAGAGAAACAACAGCCCACTTCTGTCTTAGTAAAACAACACAGTCCCTGGGTGAGTGGTATTCAGGTTCAGTGCTGACCCCTACTGGTCTCAGTTGTTACTGCGGTTGAATGTCTCCAGCACTGTGGTGTTGGTCTTCTCAAACACCCACTGCTGGCTGGGGACGCTGGGGTCACACATGTTCATAAACACCTTTCTCTCTGTGGGGTTGCTGTCGATACAGCTGTTACTGATGTGGTGGTATAAACTTTTATCCTACAGACGGAGAGAAAAGAGGCGAGCGGGATGGCAATGATTATTTAATTACACTGCATTTAACTGAAAATATTTTCCAAAATAGGTACTTTTAAAAATACATATTTATTAGCCTGCATGGAAAACTAGGAGTCATTTTTTTCTAACAGGGTACACCAAACTTAAAAGGTGAATGTCTAGGAGTCTATCTAGGAGAAAACTGCCTTATCAATGAGTAGCAGCTGTGTCATTTCATCAAAAGGAGAAGGAAATACAAAGGATCAAAAATACATCTTGAAGCTTGCTCAGCTCGAGCAAAAAAAGTGCACCATAAACAACTCACAAATGTGCCTTTTTCATACTTGGAAAAAGATTGTGTGTGTGGGTATGTGTGTGAGAAAGAGACCTTACCTTCCTGTAGCGCCACAGCTGGTTGCCCTTCATGCCGTGGCAGTCGTACAGGGTGACGGGGCTGTTGTGGGAGATGGCATCAAAGCACACCTTCTTAGTGTGCATGGGGTCCCCCACGCGGATGTCCTCCCTCCAGCCAAACGTGAACACCTGGAGGAGGCAGAGACAACCTGGATCAGAACACCTCAGGAGTGGGGCCCCCACTTCCAGCTCGCCTCTTGGAGCCAGTGTCACTCCTGATCCTGGAGTCCACAGGGCAGGCATTTGTTCTAGCCCAGTACTAACATCTGATTTAACTCATCAAGCTTTTGAGATGAGTTAGTATTAAGCTGGAACAAAAGCCTGCACACCTTGTGAGTCTTCAGAACTAGGGTTGAAGAGAACCGCCCTGGGAGTTCCAACATCGGTCACCGCCCCGGGACGTTCACTCATAGGGAACAAAATAGTTGTTTGGAAGAGGCTCCTCTGCTGTAACATTCAAAAGGCCCCGACTTGGACTGTAGCCAGAAAGAGCTCTTTGATTTGCACTGATGCTGTTTGTCGTCCCAGCATTGAATACAAATTGCAACCATGACAGAGATTAAACTACAACAGCCTTTTAAATTACTGTAATTAAACTGTCAAAGCACAGAGCCAGAGCAGGCAACTTAGAAAATAAAGAGAAAACATGGCCATCCATCAACATTCGGTTATGAGCTCTTCTAAAAATTATTTGGGACGACAAAAAAAGAAAAGAAAAATGGGACTACATTAGAACAGAAGAGATAATGTGTGTGTGTGTCTGAGTGAGAGAGAGAGTGTGTGCACCAGTGAGTGTGTGGGGGTTGGTTCTTCTAACCTTGTGGGGACCTAAAATGCACAAAAGTCCCCACAAGGATAGTAAAATAAGGAACATTCACCTCCGTGGGAACATTTCCCATGTCCCTGTGAGGACGATGGCTACTTTAAGAATAGGGGTTAGGTTTAGAGTTAGAATTAGGGTTAAGTTTAGGGTTACTGAAATACATTTTAGGTCCCCACGAGAACAGAAAAACATAACGTGTGTGTGTCGGTAGTACTTATGAATGCAGAAAGCTGTCTGTACACAGTACAAAATGAAGGTTAAGTGTATGCAAAACTAGAGGAAAACTGGCACATTACAGCAGACAGATGTCTGTATTTAGTTGTGTGTACTAAGCTCCTCACCTGTCCATGGCTCCACCCGGCCTCGCCCCGCCCCTTAAGACATGTCTCCAGGCGGATGGGCGACCCAGACGAAAAATGTTTGTTCTCCATGCACATGCCACTGCCTACGTTGCGCAGCTAGAACACACAGAAGCAGACAAACCAGTTAACAGAGAAAGACAAATGTCATCATTCAATACTAGTCAGTGTATTAACCACTGACTAGAGCTCTGTCTGGATCTCTCAGCACTATCTGTCAGTTCTCCTCTTTAGTGAAAAAGTGTGATGAGTAATGAAGACGAGGCTGTGGCAGGAGCTTGGCCCTCTGACGGCTGATGTGACGAAGTGACACCGGGCTGTCACAGGCCAGACACCCTCTCTCTTTCTCTTCTAACTTTCTCTCTCTCTCCTACTTACTTCCTCTCCATCTACTGTCTCGCTTGCACTTATCTCAATCTTCTAACTTTTTCTCTTTCTAGCTTTCGGTCTCTCTCTCTAAAGAAACTAGTAAATGAATGTGTACCTCTCCCCAGGCAGCAGCAGGGGGCTCCACAGGTGGGTAGTGCTTGGGCAGGTCCCAGGCCACCTCTGTCATGAACCACTTGAAGCTCTTACAGTTGAGGCTACTCCTCAAGTCCTTCTGCACAGTCATGTCTCCTGCTGACAGGTGCCTGTACTCTGGCCTTCGCTGGTAGATATACTCGGCATACTCATCCATCCACACCTCTGCCACTCGCTTTAGGTTCTGTACAGGGACCAAGGGAGAAGAGAAAGGGTTAAAACATTGTTGCTCCACAATGACTGTAGGAGAGGGATGGATGCATGGTGCCAGTCTTCTGGGGTCTCGTTGACTACTGGATGGCTGAACAATAATATACTGAACAAAAATATAAGCGCAACACGCAACAATTTCAACAAGTTACAGTTCATATGAGGAAATCATTCAATTCTATGGATTTCACATGACTGGACAGGGGTGCAGCCATGGGTGGGCCTGGGAGGGCACAGGCCAACCCACTTGGGAGCCAAGCCCAGCCAATCAGAATGAGTTGTTCCCCACAAAAGGGCTTTATTACAGACAGAAATACTCCTCAGTTTCATCAGCTGTTAGGGTGGCTGGTCTCAGACGATCCAGCAGGTGAAGAAGCCGGGTGTGGAGGTCCTGGGCTGGCGTGGTTACACATGGTTTGCCGTTGTAAGGCCGTTTGGAAGTACTGCCAAATTCTCTAAAACAACGTTGGCGACTTATGGTAGAGAAATTCATATTAAATTCTCTGGCAACAGCTCTGGTGGACATTCCTGCAGTCAGCATTCCAATTGCACGCTCCTACAAAACGTGAGACATCTGTTGCATTGTGTTGTGTGACAAAACTGACCATTTTAGAGAGGCTTTCTATTGTCCCCATGCTGTTTATTCAGCTTCTTGGTATGCCACACCTGTCAGGTGGATGGATTACCATGGCAAAGGAGAAATGCTCACTAAAACAACATTTTAGGGAATAAAGCTTTTTGGACCTAGGGACAATTTCTGGGATCTTTTATTTTATAACATGGGACCAACACTTTACATGTTCCGTTTTATATTATTGTTCAGTATAATACGTCATTTATTTCATTCAAAGACAGGTTGAGGAGGGGATGGGGGATGTGGGGGATGTGCCTGTGGGGTAGAGTTGGGCGATATGGAAGAAAATACATATTGCAATAAATTGCCTGAATTGATGAGATAAATAGAATGATACGTTTCTAGCATTAATGTGCACCACAGTTTAAAATGATTATTTAAACTACTACTACTACTAGTTTGATGTTTGTAGCCATCAATTGTCCCATTAACAAATCACCAATATTAGCTAACTTATTTCATTTCAAACTTCAACACATTTCTCTAGTATAGGCCACTGAACATTATCAGAAAAATGCGTGCGATAAGTGTCGATAATTTTTGGTTTATTGTCCCAACTACTGTGGGGTGGTGCTGATGGCGGTGTCTAGGAGAGGCAGCTGCAGTCACGTTTTGGGGGAGCAAAAAAAAGATGCGCCGCAGGCCAGCAATTAATGTCTCTGTGACTCTGAATTACACCCTTTTCTCTGAGCTCACTTCAAAAAGGAACAAAAGGAAACCAGGATGATGCTAATCACAAAGCTGTGCTTAATAGGCACTTTCTATTTTAGGTACAATATTCACCCCACGATCATTCACAGATTTCATTCATTCGGCATCATGTTATGGAAAATCAATCAATATGAATGTACATATTATGCATGTATTTGAACTATTGCATAGGCGGCCATTTCTAACTGGAGGCCTTTTCTAAGGTGCTTAAGTCTTTGTTGGTGCGTCTCCTTTCTGAAGAAATACATGAACAATTGACCCCACTCCTCAGTCATTAACATTCCTCACTCAGACAGAACAGGCRTTCCTCATCTGAGAGACTATTCCCCATGGTGGGAAAATAAAACAGGCCAATAGTTTTCACTTACACATCCGACCAAGCCAATGGTTTGGGCAAGGATCAGCATACATAATGGATTGTTTCAGCTGCATTCCAAAGGTTTCAAAAGAATGTGGAAATGCACTATATATACACAAAAGTATGTGGACACCCCTTCCAATTAGTGTATTTGGCCATTTCGCCACACTCGTTGCTGACAGGTGTATAAAATCGAGCACACAGCCATGCAATCGCCATAGACAAACATTGGAAGTAGAATCGCATTACCGAAGAGCTCAGTGACTTTCATTCTGGCACTGTCATAGGATGCCACCTTTCCAACAAGTCAGTTGGTCAAATTTCTTCCCTGCTAGAGCTTCCCCGGTCAACTGTAAGTGCTGTTATTGTGAAGTGGAAACGTCAAGGAGCAACAATGGCTCAGACGCAAAGTGGTGGGCCACACAATCTCACAGAATGGGACCGCCGAGTGCTGAAGTGCATAGTGCGTAAAAATCAGTCTTCGGTTGCAACACTCACTACCGAGATCCAAACTGCCTCTGGAAGCAACGTCAGCACAAGAACTGTTCGTTCGGAGCTTCATGAAATGGGTTTCCATGGCTGAGCAGCTGCACCAGAAGCCTAAGATCACCATGTGCAATGCCAAGCGTCGGCTGGAGTGGTGTATAGCTCGCTGCCATTGGACTCTGGAGCAGTAGAAATGCATTCTCTGGAGTGATGAGTCACGCTTCACCATCTGGCAATCCAACAAAATAATCTGGGTTTGGCGGATGCCAGGAGAAAGCTACCTGCCCGAAAGCATAGTGCCAACTGTAAAGTTTGGTGGATGAGGAATAATGGTCTGGGGCTGCTTTTCATGGTTCGGGCTAGGCCCCTTAGTTCCAGTGAAGGGAAATCGTATCGCTACAGCATACAATGACATTCTGGATGATTCTGTGCTTCCAACTTTGTGGCAACAGTTTGGGGGAGGCCCTTTCCTGTTTCAGCATGACAATTCCCTCGTGCACAAAGTGAGGTCCATACAGAAATGGTATTTCGAGATTGGTGTGGAAAAACTTGACTGGCCTGCACAGAGCCCTGACCTCAAACCCAATGGAACGCCGACTGCGAGTCAGATCTAATCGCCCAACATCCGTGTCCGACTTCACTAATGCTATTGTGGCTGAATGGAAGCAAGTCTCAGCAGCAATGTTCCAACATCTAGTGAAAAGCCTTCCCAGAAGAGTGGAGGCTGTAATAGGAGCAAAGGGGGACCAACTCCATATTAATGCCTATGATTTTGGAATGAGACGTTCGATGAGCAGGTGTCCACATACACTACATGACCACAAGAAAAACAAAGCATAGAACTTATTTTTCTAATCTAAAGATTCCATACCTGCAAACCTGTTCTTATGGCTGCAATCCCGTTAACGGGATCGATATGACAACAGCAGGGCGCAGAAAGTGCAGGGCGCCAAATTCAAACAGAAATCTCAATTAAAATTCCTCAAGCATACAAGTATTTCACACCATTTTAAAGATACATTTCTTGTTAATCCCACCACAGTGTCAGATTTCAAAAAGGCTTTACAGCAAAAGCACCACAAACGATTATGTTAGGTCACCGCAAATTCACAGAAAAACACAACCATTTTTCCAGCTAAAGACAGGAGTCACAAAAAGCAGAAAGAGATAAAATGAATCACTAACCTTTGATGATCTTCATCAGATGACACTCATAGGACTTGATGTTACACAATACATTAAAGTTTTGTTCGATAAAGTACATATTTATATCCAAAAACCTCAGTTTACATTGGCGCCATGTTCAGAAATGCCTCCAAAATATCCGGAGAAATTGCAGAGAGCCACGTCAAAGAACAGAAATATTCATCATAAACTTTGATTTAAGATACATGTTTTACATAGAATAAAAAATACACTTGTTCTTAACTTCTTTGGGGTAGGGGGCAGTATTTTTACGTCCGGATGAAAAGCATGCCCAGAGTAAAATGCCTGCTAGAAAGCCATAAAAGCTAGAATATGCATATTATTAGTAGATTTGGATAGAAAACACTCTGAAGTTTCTAAAACTGTTTGAATGATGTATGTGAGTATAACAGAACTCATCAGGCAGGCAAAAACCTGAGAAAAAATCCAACCAGGAAGTGGGAAATCTGAGGTTGGTCGATTTTCAACTCAGCTCCTATTGAAGATACAGTGGGATATTGGTAATGTTGCACTTCCTAAGGCTTCCACTAGATGTCAACAGTCGTTAGAACCTTGTCTGATGCCTCTACTGNAAAGCCATAAAAGCTAGAATATGCATATTATTAGTAGATTTGGATAGAAAACACTCTGAAGTTTCTAAAACTGTTTGAATGATGTATGTGAGTATAACAGAACTCATCAGGCAGGCAAAAACCTGAGAAAAAATCCAACCAGGAAGTGGGAAATCTGAGGTTGGTCGATTTTCAACTCAGCTCCTATTGAAGATACAGTGGGATATTGGTAATGTTGCACTTCCTAAGGCTTCCACTAGATGTCAACAGTCGTTAGAACCTTGTCTGATGCCTCTACTGTTTAGTGGGGSCGAAGGAGAGAGGAATGGTCAGGTCTGCCATGAGGTGACCATGCTCTGACCATGCGCGTTCACGTGAGAGCGAGCTCTGTTCCATTGCAATTCTGAAGACAATGGAATACTCCGGTTGGAACATTATTGAAGAAATATGTTAAAAACATCCTAAAGATTGATTCAATACTTCGTTTGTCATGTTTTTACGGACTGTAATATAACTTATTTTACTTTTCGTCCGTACTTTCCGCTGGACCTGCCCGCYCGTCGTGAGTTTGGAAAGTGTACTGAACGCTAGAACAACAAGGAGGAATTTGGACATAAATGATGGACATTATCGAACAAAACAAACATTTATTGTGGAACTGGGATTCCTGGGAGTACATTCTGATAAAGATCAAAGGTAAGTGAATGTTTATAATGTTACTTCTGACTTCTGTTGACTACATAATATGGCGGCTATATTTGTGTCTTGATTGGGCTCTGAGCACCGACTCAGATTATTGCATGGTTTGCTTTTTTCGTAAAACTTTTTTGAAATCTGACACAGCGGTTGCATTAAGGAGAAGTGCATCGAAAATTCCATGCATAACAGTTATCTTTTAGCAATGTTTATTATGAGTATTCCTGTAAATTGATGTGGCTCTCTGCAAAATCAAAGGATGTTTTGGAACTTCTGAACGTAAGGCGCCAATGTAAAATCAGATATTTGGATATAAATATGAACTTTACCGAACAAAACATACATGTATTGTGTAACATGAAGTCCTATGAGTGTCATCTGATGAAGATCAAATGTTAGTGATTAATTTTATCTATATTTCTGCTTTTTGTGAATGGAAAAATGGCTGTGTTATTCTGTGAATAGGCACAATCGTTTGGTTTGCTTTTGTCATAAAGCCCTTTTGAAATCGGACACTGTGGCTGGATTCACAACAAGTGTATCTTTAAAATGGTGTAAAATACATGTATGTTTGAGGAATTTTAATTATGGGATTTCTGTTGTTTTGAATTTGGCGCCCTGCAGTTTCACTGGCTGTTGAAGAGGTGGGACGCTACCGTCTCACGTACCCAAGAGAGGTTAATGCAACCGCTGTGTCAGATTTCAAGAAGCTTTACGGCAAAAGCACAATATTCAATAATCTGAGAACAGCGTTCAGCCACAAAAGGAAGCCATACAGTTACCCGCCAAATTGTGCAGTCAACAAAACTCATAAATAGCATTATAAATCTTCACTTACCTTTGCTGATCTTCGTCGGAATGCACTCCCAGGACTCCCACAAGAAATGTTTGTTTTGTTCGGTAATGTCCATCATTTATGTCCAAATAGCTATTTTTGTTAGCGTGTTTGGTAAACAAATCCAAAGTCAGGAAGCCCGTTCACTAAAAGCAGACGAAATGTCAAAAAGTTCCGTAACAGACAGTAGAAACATGTCAAACGATGTATTGAATTAATCTTTAGGATGTTTTTAACATAAATCTTCAATAACGTTCCAACCGGAGAATTCCATTGACTTGAGATGTGCGATGGAACAGAATGTTTTTCATGCTTTTGTATGTGGGGCGCTGTGACTCAGGTAATCGCATGGTGTGCTTTCGCCATAAAGCCTTTTTGAAATCTGACACAGCGGCTGGATTAACAAGAAGTTAAGCTTTATTCTGATGTTTTACGGCAAAAATTCTGAACTTTTTCACTCCGGATGCTTTATCTGGACATGGTTTGTCAACACCTTCAACAGCCGAAGCTAAGTAGTAACATTAACATGATGTCTTCTAATTGCAGTCGCTGTACTCATAATATACAGGAGAACGATCGCCTTACGGCGAGAATAGCTGTGCTACAAGCCCAGCTTCAGACGCAATCGTTAGGCAAGGGTAATTTCAGTGTAGGAAAGGAAGAAACAGCGTCTGTGCCACCAGTAAGTACAGATAGTAACGTTAGTATAAATCCCCCCGCACAGTCCCCGCAGCCGGACAACTTTCTCATGGCTTCCGGAGGGAAATGCTGTTGGAATGCTCAACCGGTGTAGCTCATTCAGCCGACAGAAACTTTCAACCGGTTCTCCCCATTATGTAGCGAGTCGGAGTCTGAGTCTGAGTCTTCTCTTGTCTCTACTCCTCCCGTTACGGGGTCTGAGACGCCGAAGGCTCCCACCATTAGCTCTGACAAATTGAAAACCCTAGTCATTGGCGACTCCATTACCCGCAGTATTAGACTTAAAGCGAATCACCCAGCGATCATACACTGTTTACCAGGGGGCAGGGCTACCGACGTTAAGGCTAATCTYAAGATGGTGCTGGCTAAAGCTAAATCTGGCGAGTGTAGAGAGTACAGAGATATTGTTATCCACGTCGGCACCAACGATGTTAGGATGAAACAGTCAGAGGTCACCAAGTGCAACATAGCTTCAGCGTGTAAATCAGCTAGAAAGATGTGTCGGCATCGAGTAATTGTCTCTGGCCCCCTTCCAGTTAGGGGGAGTGATGAGCTCTACAGCAGAGTCTCAGCACTCAATCGCTGGTTGAAAACTGTTTTCTGCCCCTCCCAAAAGATAGAATTTGTAGATAATTGGCCCTCTTTCTGGGACTCACCCACAAACAGGACCAAGCCTGACCTGCTGAGGAGTGACGGACTCCATCCTAGCTGGAGGGGTGCTCTCATCTTTTATCTACAACATAGATAGGGCTCTAACTCCTCTACCCCACAATGAAATAGGGTGCAGGCCAGGCAGCAGGCTGTTAGCCAACCTGCCAGCTTAGTGGAGTCTGCCAATAGCACAGTCAGTGTAGTCAGCTCAGCAATACCCATTGAGACTGTGTCTGTGCCTCGACTAGGTTGGGCAAAACTAAACATGGCGGTGTTCGCCTTAGCAATCTTATTAGGATAAAGACCTCCTCCATTCCTGCATTATTGAAAGAGATCGTGATACCTCACATCTCAAAATAGGTTACTTATGTTAGATCCCTCACTCACAAGGCAGTCATAGTCAATGAACTAATCACTGATCATAATCTTGATGTGATTGGCCTGACTGAAACATGGCTTAAGCCTGATGAATTTACTGTGTTAAATGAGGCCTCACCTCCTGGTTACACTAGTGACCATATCCCCCGTGCATCCCGCAAAGGCGGAGGTGTTGCTAACATTTACGATAGCAAATTTCAATTTACAAAAAAAAAAAATGGCGTTTTCGTCTTTTGAGCTTCTAGTCATGAAATCTATGCAGCCTACTCAATCACTTTTTATAGCTACTGTTTACAGGCCTCCTGGGCCATATACAGCGTTCCTCTCTGAGTTTCCTGAATTCCTATCAGACCTTGTAGTCATAGCAGATCATATTCTAATTTTTGGTGATTTTAATATCACATGGAGAGTCCACAGACCCACTCACAAAGTCTTTCGGAGCCATCATCGACTCAGTGGGTTTTGTCCAACATGTCTCTGGACCTACTCACTGCCACAGTCATACTCTGGACCTAGTTTTGTCCCATGGAATAAATGTTGTAGATCTTGATGTTTTTCCATAAATCCTGGACTATCGGACCACCATTTTATTACGTTTGCAATCGCAACAAATAATCTGCTCAGACCCCAACCAAGGAGCATCAAAAGTCGTGCTATAAATTCTCAGACAACACAAAAATTCCTTGATGCCCTTCCAGACTCCTTCTGCCTACCCAAGGACGTCAGAGGACAAAAATCAGTTAACCACCTAACTGAGGAACTCAATTTAACCTTGCGCAATACCCTAGATGCAGTCTTGCACCCTACAAAACGAAAAACATTTGTCATAAGAAACTAGCTCCCTGGTATACAGAAAATACCCGAGCTTTGAAGCAAGCTTCCAGGAAATTGGAACGGAAATGGCGCAACCAAACTGGAAGTCTTCCGACTAGCTTGGAGAACAGTACCGTGCAGTACCGAAGAGCCCTCACTGCTGCTCGATCATCCTACTTTTCCAACTTAATCGAGGAAAATAAGAACAATCCAAAATTTCTTTTTGATACTGTTGCGAAACTAACTAAAAAGCAGCATTCCCCAAGAGAGGATGGCTTTCACTTCAGCAGTAATAAATTCATGACTTCTTTGAGGAAAAGATCATGACCATTAGAAAGCAAATTACGGACTCCTCTTTGAATCTGCGTATTCCTCCAGGGCTTAGCTGTCCTGGATCTGCACAGCTCTGCGAGGGCCTGGATCGGGAGAGACACTTAAGTGTTTTAGTACTATATCTCTTGACACAATGATGAAAATAATCATGGCCTCTAAACCTTCAAGCTGCATACTGGATCCTATTCCTACTAAACTGCTGAAGGAGCTGCTTCCTGTGCTTGGCCCTCCTATGTTGAACATAATAAACAGCTCTCTATCCACCGGATGTGTACCAAACTCACTAAAAGTGGCAGTGATAAGAGCCTCTCTTGAAAAAGCCAACACTTGACCCGGAAAATATAAAAAACTATCGGCCTATTCAAATCTTCCATTCTCTCAAAAATTTTTGCGCAGCAACTCACTGCCTTTCTGAAGACAAACAATGTATACGAAATGCTTCAGTCTGGTTTTAGACCCCATCATAGCACTGAGACTGCACTTGTGAAGGTGGTAAATGACCTTTTAATGGCGTCAGACCGAGGCTCTGCATCTGTCCTCGTGCTACTAGACCTTAGTGCTGCCTTTGACACCATCGATCACCACATTCTTTTGGAGAGACTGGAAACCCAAATTGGTCTACACGGACAAGTTCTGGCCTGGTTTAGATCTTACCTGTCGGAAAGATATCAGTTTGTCTCTGTGAATGGTCTGTCCTCTGACAAATCAACTGTCATTTCGGTGTTCCTCAAGGTTCCGTTTTAGGACCACTATTGTTTTCACTATATATTTTACCTCTTGGGGATGTTATTCGAAAACATAATGTTAACTTTCACTGCTATGCGGATGACACACACAGCTGTACATTTCAATGAAACATGGTGAAGCCCCAAATTGCCCTCGCTAGAAGCCTGTGTTTCAGACATAAGGAAGTGGATGGCTGAAAACTTCTACTTTTAAACTCGGACAAAACAGAGATGCTTGTTCTAGGTCCCAAGAACAAAGAGATCTTCTGTTAAATCTGACAATTAATCTTGATGGTTGTAAAGTCGTCTCAAATAAAACTGTGAAGGACCTCGGCGTTACTCTTGACCCTGATCTCTCTTTTGACGAACATATCAAGACTGTTTCAAGGACAGCTTTTTCCATCTACGTAACATTGCAAAAATCTGAAATTTTCTGTCCAAAAATGATGCAGAAAAATTAATCCATGCATTTGTTACTTCTAGGTTAGACTAGATACTGCAATGCTCTACTTTCGGCTGACCCGGATAAAGCACTAAATAAACTTCAGTTAGTGCTAAAATACGGCTGCTAGATCCTGACTAGAACAAAGAAATTTGATCATATTACCCAGTGCTAGCTTCCTCCCCTGGCTTCCTGTTAAGGCAAGGGCTGATTTCAAGGTTTTAACTGTTAACCTATAAAGCGTTACATGGGCTTGCTCCTACTATCTTTTTCCGAGTTGGTCCTGCCGTACATACCAATACGTACGCTACGGTCACAAGACGCAGGCCTCCTAATTGTCCCTAGAATTTCTAAGCAAACAGCGGGAGGCAGGGCTTTCTCCTATAGATCTCCATTTTTATGGAACAGTCTGCCTACCCATGTGAGAGACGCAGACTCGGTCTCAACCTTTAAGTCTTTACTGAAGACTTATCTCTTAAGTAGGTTCATATGATGAGTGTGAGTCTGGCCCAGGAGTGTGAAGGTGAACGGAAAGGCTCTGGAGCAACGAACACCCTTGCTGTCTCTGCCAGGCCGGTTCCCCTCTCTCCACTGGGATTCTCTGCCTCTAACCCTGTTACAGGGGCTGAGTCACTGGCTTGTTGGTGCTCTTTTCATGCCGTCCCTAGGAGGGGTGCGTCACTTGAGTGGGTTGAGTTACTGACGTGATCTTCCTGTCTGGGTTGGCGCCCCCCCTTGGTTTGTGCTGTGGTGGAGACCTTTGTGGGCTATACTCGGCCTTGTCTCAGGATTGTAAGTTGGTGGTTGAGGATTTCCCTCTAGTGGTGCGGGGGCTGTGCTTTGGCAAAGTGGGTGGGGTTATATCCTTCCTGTTTGGCCCTGTCCGGGGGTTTCTTCGGATGGGGCCACAGTGTCTCCTGACGTCCTGTCTCTCAATATGCTGCAGTAGTTTATATGTGTCGGGGGGCTAGGGTCAGTTGGTTACCTGGAGTACTTCTCCTGTCTTATCCAGTGTCCTGTGTGAATTTAAGTATGCTCTCTCTAATTCTCTCTCGTTCTCTCTTTCTCTCTGAGAACCTGAGCCCTAGGACCATACGTCAGGACTACCGGGCATGATGACACCTTGCTGTCCCAGTCCGCCTGGCCTTGCTGCTATTCCAGTTTCAACTGTTCTGCCTGCGGTTACGGAACCTTACCTGTCCCAGACCTGCTGTTTTTCAACTCTTAATGATCGGCTATGAAAAGCCAACAGATTTATTCCTGATTATTATTTGACCATGCTTGTCATTTATGATTTTTGAAAATCTTGGCTCTCTCTAATTTTCTCCTTCTCTCTTTCTTTCTCTCGGAGGACCTGAGCCCTAGGACCATATGTCGGGACTACCGGCCGTGGTGACTCCTTGCTGTCCCCAGTCCGCCTGGCCTTGCTGCTATCCAGTTTCAACTGTTCTGCCTGCGGTTATGGAACCCCTACTGTCCCAGACCTGCTGTTTTCAACTCTTAATGATCGGCTATGAAAAGCCAACTGAGATTTATTCCTGATTATTATTTGACCATGCTTGTCATTTATGAACATTTTGAAAATCTTGGCTCTCTCTAATTTTCTCCTTCTCTCTTTCTCTCGGAGGACCTGGGCCCTAGACCATGCGTCGGGACTGCCGCCCGTGGTGACTCCTTGCTGTCCCCAGTCCGCCTGGCCTTGCTGCTATTCCAGTTTCAGCTGTTCTGCCTGCGGTTATGGAACGCGCACCTGTCCAGACCTGTTGTTTTTCACTCTTGATGATCGGCTATGAAAAGCCAACTGAAAATTATTAATGATTATTATTTGACCATGCTTGTCACTTATGAACTTTTTGAACATCTTGGCATAGTTCTGTTATAATCTCCACCGGCAGCCAGAAGAGGACTGGCCACCCCTCATAGCCTGGTTCCTCTCTAGGTTTCTTCCTAGGTTTTGGCCTTTTCTAGGGAGTTTTTCCTAGCCACCGTGCTTCTACACTGCATTACTAGCTGTTTGGGGTTTTAGGCTGGGTGTCTGTACAGCACTTCGAGATATTAGCTGATGTACGAAGGGCTATATAAAAATAAAATTGATTGATTGATTGATTGTATGACACTTGTATTTTCATGAATGTTAAATATTTATATTTCTGTAATTTGAATTTCACGCTCTGCAATTTCACCGGTTGTCGTCGAGGTGGGTCGCTAGCGGAACGCCTGCGCCAAAAAGGTTAAAGTGTCTTTACAGCGTATTCCTCATCAAGGTCAGTTATCTAGCTTTGTGTATTTTGGGGACAAAACCAATAGGGGGCCGTATCACAAGGACAAAGAAACCTTGGAGGAAGAAAAGCAGGGGGGGAAAAAAACAAAGGCATTTGTTATGTCTCTTTTTTCTGAACGCTTACGTTGTTAAAACACAGCGCCAGGCGAGGCAGGTGCAGGTTAAATCAATTCACCACCAGAAAAAAACGAGTTTCTCACTCGTTCATTCCCACTTGCGGGCCTGACTGTGGAACACAATCAACATTCACTTCAAACACTCCACAGCATTTCTGATGGGTGTGACGAGAGTGGGTGGGTTTGTGGCGGCAATATAAAGGAGTCCAACTATTGCAGAGAAACTCAGCAGAGATGAATGCGCTCTTCACTAGACACTTTAGACAACAAATTCTGCAACATATGTTCCACATTCTGTGGCATTTTTATCTTTGTAGATCCCTTATAAAGAGGAGAAGTGAGAGGAAAAGGTGGGTCTAGGAACCAATCCAACACTCACTCTGGCCAGGCTGACCCCGCCGGGGACCTTGTAGGGAACATACTTCCTGTAGATGTGACCCACCCTGGAGCATGGGATGTCCTCCATACGCCCACCACACATCCACACCTGAGGGGGACGAGAAAGAGAGAGAGCAAGCGAGTGAGGAGAGGGTAGAAAGAGAGAGAGGCTTAACACAGACAGCTGTGTGGGAATCATGGCATCACTGGTGTGTTAGTTTGTGTGTCTCCTGTGTCTGCGTGTGCCCTTGGTGTGTAGCTGTGAACAGTGTGAGGACATGAGAGGCTGACAGGTACTAGGCGAGCAGGGAGGGAGAAAAGAGAGAGTGGTTCCAGAGGGAGGGATTGGAGGGAAGATAGTGGTAGCAGGGAGGGAGGGAGGGAGGCAGGCAGGAGGTACGATTAGCTATACAGTGATATCATCACCATACTGACAAGAGAGTGAGACTATTACAAATGCCTCCTGGGGCTCTTTGGACCAACACATCAATTATGACATATTTAGAGCAGTCCTGGCTAAGACTGAAGGAAAACCTGACAAGTCAGAAAATGTGTAGAAATATGTACAGTAGAACTATAAGACTGCATGTTGCCGAACGCAGGACTGAAATGTCACAGTTGAATGTGACATACTTCAGGTTGACTCTTCTGAGTCAGGTGAAAGCTTTGAGCCACAGGCCAAAACAAGTCTACTGTAAACTTTGTGTGCTGCAGGCCTGAAAGGGACGAGAGGCTGTCGGAAGCACCATCGCGTGGTAGCTCCTGATACTGATTTGTAATCCTCCAGCATGTGTGTGTGCTTCATAAGCATGCTCACTAAACTGAGAAAGAAACTGGACAGAGAAAAAGAATGACAAATTAAGAGATAGGAGGGAATAACAGAGAGATCGATTAAATGATGGGAGGAGCAATAAAGATAGGCGATACTTTGTCTAGTTTTGGCTGGCTAACCCTGCATTCATAACCAAGTGGGAAGGGGGTATTTACCACATACACTACCAGTCTAGTTTTAGAACGCCTACTCATTCAAGGGTTTTTCTTTATTTTTACTATTTTCTACATTGTAGAATAATAGTGAAGACATCAAAACTATGAAATAACACATTGAATAATGTAGTAACCCCAAAAAAGTGTTAAATCAAAATATATGTTATAGTTGAGATTCTTCAAATAGCCACCCTTTGCCTTGACGACAGCTTTGCAAACACTTGTAATTCTCTCAACCAGCTTCATGAGGTAGTCACCTGGAATGCATTTTAATTAACAGGTGTGCCTTCTTAAAAGTTAAATTGTGTAATTTCTTTACTTCTTAATGCGTTTGAGAAAATCAGTTGTGTTGTGACATGGAAGGGCGGGGGGGGGGGGGGGGGGGGGGTATACAGAAGATGGCCCTATTCGGTCGGTCTGCAGAGTGAAGGAAAAGTAGCCTACAATTGCTCAGCATGTAGGAACTCATTCAATGTCGTTGGAAAAGCATTCCAGGTGAAGCTGGTTGAGAGTATGCCGAGAGCATGCAAAGCTGTCATCAAGGCAAAGGGTAGCTATTTGAAGAATCTCAAATATATTTTGATTTGTTCCACACTTTTTGGTTACTACATGATCCATATGGTGTTATTTCAGTTTTGATGTCTTCACTATTATTCTACAATGTAGAAAATGGTAAAAATAAAGAAAAACCCTTGAATGAGTAGGTGTTCTAAAACTTTTGACCAGTAGTGTACGACTGGGAAAAATCGACTCCAACTGGTAATTACTAGTGTAAAACTCGTCTATAATGCCCGAACTCAGATTTGTCATACATGTTGATGTCTAACGTCACCTACTAAGGACATGGCCTTGATAATAGCATTTTCAGCAGTTAAATGTAACAAAACATTATTTATAGAAAGCAATCTATTAAAATGATTTTTTTTTAAACACTCATTTGTTTATAAGCATGATAGCTGTACTTTTAGTTTATGGTTGACGCAGCTTGTTGGCAATTAGCCCAATCAACAAGTTCAAAGCATGTGAACACATCCAACTGGTATTTACAACTGGAAATTACCACCTTCCCACTTGGTTATGAACGCAGCATAAGATCCATTGTTAGATGGGCCTTATGAATGTTTAATAGCGGCTGGGGCTGGCAAGCCTTGGCGTTCTCGGAGGCCAACCGAGCATGAAATATACTTCAACAACTTGTGTTGCCAGGCTGTAGAGGCATGGAAGGAGGCACGCACACACATACAATGTGCAAAGCTGTCATCAAGGCAACGTATGGCTACTTATATATATATAAAATATATTTTGATTTGTTTAACACTTTTTTTGGTTACTACATGATTCCATATGTGTTATTTCATAGTGTTGATGTCTTCACTATTATTCTGCAATGTAGAAAAACCCTTGAATGAGTAGGTGTGTTTTTTTATAAAATAAAAAATACACAAAAACTATATGGGGGGTTGGAAATTATGCAGACAATTACATTGATAAAAGCCACAATCTGCAATATTAAAGCTGATCTACCCCCTAAAAAAACAACCAAATAAATAGAAATAAACCATGAAGTGAGCGCTACCGGTACTGGGGCGAAATTGGAGCGGGCGAGAAGGCCTACGCTCCAGACTTCTGGAAACTCAATCCGCACCCCAGTCAAATTGGGCACACTCCGCTCCTCGCTCCTCTCACATAGTCTGGTCTGTACTCACAAAGCTAACTGTTTTTGTGCTTGCCAGTTAAGCTAGCAGTTCTAAGATGTTAGCAGCCAATGGCTAGCAGTTTCTTACTGCCGATAAAAACAGATTGCCATAATTTTTTGGAGTCATTACTGAATAATTTCATGTAACAAATCAAACATTAACCCTTGTTATCAATTCATGGTAATGCATGGTAACCTCGCAAACAATTCATTTTAGACACGGCATCTATTTGAATCGGGCACTTATTTGCTGAAATGTGTCCCACTGCCCAGCTATTAAAAAGGGACAGGCGGCTATTTGAGACTCTTTAATTTAAGTTTTAGGGTATATGTGTTCGTATAGAAATGTAAGCAAGGTTTGAAGTGATTATGTTTTAGTCAAATGTTAAATCTGTTTGGGCTTCTTGAGGTCAATTTGCAGTCTACAAATGATTTGTAATTATGTTTCGGCCCTCTGACCATCGACTGAATCTAGTTGATGATCCCTGCATTCGGGGAATACAACATATCTGACCCTACAACAGAAGTTAGGGGTAACTTCATCCAACTCCTATCACTTTAGCATCCAAGGCAGGGTCACTTTGCCTGACCTTTGAACCCTGTGCCCTCCCTGACCACCACACTCCACTTGGCATGTTATGTCTTCTCTAAAAACATATATATTTAATGAGAAAGTGGGATCAAAAGTTCTAGCAGAGTGCATTCTGTGGATTAGTGTGCAGCGCTGCTAATCCCACCACCGCTTGACGACCTCTAAAACCACTGTGGTACGGAGCAGGGTGGGCAGTCTACAATAGAGAACCTATAACACACTACAGCCAATGACAGTTACCAAAGCAGCACTCCAGAACCTCTTTCTCTCTGCCCACAATGGGGCCTAAAATATGCATTTGTCAACTGAGGGGTGGGTTTTGGCAAATGTAAAGTGCTATTTAGAGTTATTTAATGTTTGTGGTTACATTTACATTAAAATAATACTTTAGCAGATACTCTTATGCATTCGCCTTAAGATAGCTAGGTGAGACAACATATCATAATTGTAGCAAGTACATTTTCCCTCAGTGTTTATCAGCAAAATCAGTGCAAGTCGGCCAGGACAAGTGCATGTCTTTTCATTGGCTATATTACCAAAGTATCATCTGACAGCAACAAAGAGAATATTCTCTTGTCTCTGCCATGGTATTATTATCCTTTTATATCAGTTTCTCTCTGCATTCCAACAGTGGAGTCACAGCATTACATCGGTAAAAGGCTACAGAATGATCTGAGTGAATTCTGGTCCGCTTTTAACATTTTGGTCTCCGTCCTATTCCCCGACCAGGCCTGAGATCTGTCAAGAGACTAGACGGCGAATCAACCTCTTTCATTTGATGAGAGGAAGGATGAGAGGATGGGTTGCGCTGCACCCTCTCCACACTTTACCCAGGGTTTCATGTTCTAATGCAGTCTTTTGGCCAAGCAGAGGAGTGCCACTGACTTTCTGCAGACTTTACGTACACTGGCAGTACCACTGAGCTGAATATAAGTGAGTCTGCAAGAGCCTTGCTTTAAAACCACAATTAAATAATTTTGATGAGCTTTCCAAAACACTTTAGCTCCAAAGGGGAAGAGGAGGGCTGGGGATTGGAGACAATGGAGAGACTAGTGTGCCACTGACATGTGTACGAGTCCACATAATAAATGGCTATCCTATGGAGTAATTAATAGTGAGGCAGAACTCTAAAGCATAATCTAATATGGTTTCTGAGTATAATGGATGTAGGAGCTCTCGGAGAAGCAGAGCAGATTTGGACCATGAGGTGAAATCTAAATGCCAACTTCCACCATTGCCTTAGAGCTCGTTAGTTAATGGGCTTCTGATAAAACTAGGCAGCGGGGGCTTCAGCTTGTTGGTGGTGAGATTTGGTGTTCTTCAACCCTGGTCCTGGGGAACTACAGGATGTGTAAGCATTTGTTCCAGCCCAGCACTGACCTACCTGACTCAACTAGGCATCTTATCCATTTGCCATTTAGCAGACACTCTTATCCAGAGCAACTTACAGTAGTGAGTGCATACATTTTTGTACTTGTCCCTGGTGAGACTTGAGACTTGCAAGCGTAAGAACACAGCTGTAAGTCAATAAGGTAATCTTCCCAAAAACAACAAAGCTGTCTTAATGTCCAGTGTCATTGTGGCGTTTTACCTTGAAAGAGATCTCGTACTGCTCTCCTCCCCAGATCTCCAGTCCTGTGTCATATCCTCCCAACTCCCAGAACCACTTTCTGTCCACGGCGAAGAGTCCACCAGCCATCACAGGAGACCTCAAGGACAAGAAGGGGGGTATACAATGTCAATACCGGTCACACTCATACCCCAACATGATGACACTGTCCTTTAAATCAAATCACTGGTTTCAGACCAGCCAAAAGGACAGGAAGATATTCATACAAATCAAAAGTGTGTAAATCAAGGTGGCGGCAATGGCAGGCCCGCGGATTACAGTCGTCTTTATAGACTGTGCCAGACGAAGGCTTTAGAACGCAACTAGACTCAATTTGAGAGTTATGTGCACCCGGCTCAGCTTTTCCCGGGGGTTCTCTGAACAACACAGAAACAATTAAACCATCAACCACGGCTGAACCTGACTGGCATAATAGGTGTCATACTCAATGCATAATGGGAAACACATAATGACACTCCAGCTCCACTGTAGGATCGCTTCCCTCAAGTGGCTTTGAATGAAAATCAGGGCCTAAGTCTTGCTGTGAACCCCAAGGATGTACACCGTGTACAAAAGACTGACCAGGTGAATCCTGGTGAAAGCTATGATCCCTTATTGATGTCACAATCCACTTCAATCAGTGTAGATGAAGGGAAGGAGACAGGTTAAAGAAGGATTTTTAAGCCTCGAGACAATTGTGACCCGTTTCAGGAAACTAGGCGTATGTCACTACTTCACACGATCGAACGTAATCTATGTAATTCATGTGCCTTAATAACAAACTTATGCCATCTGTAATTATGAATAAAAATATCAAAATTACGAGCCTAGTTGGTTTAGCCACAGAAAAAAACAGCAACCTTCCTGCTACCAATGATTGGCTGAGATAATGAGTGGGCTGCCGAGAGATGAGTTCGGATTGGTCTGCCATATTAGCATGCTTCTGTTTATTTGAGCTGGTTAGTATGTGTAGGTAAACCTGTCTAACGGGGCTTTTTCAAAAATATGTTGTTTAGTAGAACTGCATAAGTGTTGCTCTCCACCTTCTGGAGGACTGAGTTTTGAAATCAGTGGAATTAGAGTATGATAGGTAAGGAGATGGAGAAAACACCGGTCTCCGGATTACATTCTTCAAACTGGGCAACCATGGCATCCGTGACAGGGAGAAGCGTCCAACCATGATGTATACGGGTAAGATAGACTTCAGACTATTTCTGGTTTAGTGATCGATGACAAACGTGCTCGCTGCCCAGACTTACATAATTACAAAGAGGAGATTCTCCTGATTAAAATGGTGCCCGTCCTGAAAAAGATCTAAATATACACATTGTGAGATATTTGGCGAAATAGACCGGCATGCCTCTCCATAGGAAGACAATTGGGAGAGCACAGCGTTCCAAGGGCAAAAAATATTTTGGAGCTAGCATTTGATGACAACCGAGCTCGCTGCCCAGACTTACATAATTAGATAGAGGAGATTCTCATAACTAAAACGGCGTCAGACTTTTAAAAAATCTAAATTTACACATTGCGAGATTTTTGGCGAAATAGACAGACATGCCTATGTAACCGGTGTGAAATGGATAGCTAGTTAGCGGGGTGGCGATAATAGCATTTCAAATAGCCTAATGCATTTCAAATAGCCTAATGTTGTTTTAAACAACGTGAGCAGGTCTCATTGTCAACAATAGCAAAGCAGGCATTGTGACGTAGAACAATAAGCTGGGAATAGAATTTTCTTAAGGTGAGTTGGTGCCACGGTGTTCAATAGAACTAACGTAAACTCATTCACTTTTGTACATCGCCTTGGTCCGTACAATTGACCTTATTTTTGCGCCGCAAAAACTTAATACTTCCAGATCAACTGTAATTGTCAATACCATTGTAAAGCACAATTTCCCCCCTTTCCAACATAATCAATTACATGACCCCCACACTGCCCGTTTCTGCATAATTCAACAAGGCAATGAGCTCAGTCGGGTCTTTAAAAAAATGGCGGGTGGGGAAGCGAAACAAATGTGTGATAGTGAGAAGGAGAGATGTTGTGTGGGAAAATAGCTTTTTTCCACTCGATCTGTCCAACTTATCACCTTATCGCCTCTAAAATGTAAATAAAACACTATAAAGAGTTTATATAATGTGTCATTACATACCTATTTGAATGTTTGTGTCGAATTTGAATCATGTGCTAAAGTGATCTTAGAAGTAAACAGCGGCTTTGAGAATCGTGATCGCATGCAATGATGATGCAAAAAATGACTAGGTATCCCCCCTTACCCCCGTCACTGTCCATTTCTTGTTTTTAAACGATGAGAGAAGTGCTACACCTGGTGGAGAGAGATTGTAAGACAGAAATAGTTGCTTTATGCGTGCTGTACGTTACGACATGACACGTCACAATGTAACGGAGGGTCCGTTTTTTCAACTTTTCTCCAATACATTACCATGTCGATCAACGCTTGAATAGAAACGTAGTTCACACGCCTGATTTTGAAGTCAACACAGTCGCTACAGTCCCATTAGTTTTCTTTGTAGCCTCGTATGAATGTTGCGGTTGCGCACATTTGTACAGAATGGGGTGAGTTTACGTTAATAGGAACTGGCAGGGTTAAAAATGCCCTAAAATAAGGCCTGTTTTATCGTGATTACTTCAAAACAACGGCAAGCAGCTGAGAAATATGGTCATATTATGAAACTGGGCTCCACGGCGGATGTAATGAAGTAGTTATCAGCAAAAAGCGTTGTTAAAAATGTAATGTGTCCAGCCTACCACTATGCAAGTATCCATTTCAATAGAATGTCACTGTGACAACTGTTGATAGACTTAGCTGGTAAATTCGCTCTGGCTATCTACTCCGATTTCAGACCACAGGTAAGATAGTCTAGCTAGCTACATTTTCAGATATTACACATTTCTCATTTTGACAAAGTCATTTTCATTTCAAGTTACAGTGTACTGTTAGCTAGCTAACAGTTGGCTCGCTACCTAACGTTACGTGTATGATCTTATTATTTGTATCTCAGAGCCATTTGCTTGGCTAGTTATAGCCTAATGTTAGCTAGCTAAAATTGAACCCGGTTGGTTAACTGCCGATTCATGCAGGGTAGCAACGTCATGAGTTGGGATTATGGTTCATTGTTTACCTAGCTAGCTAGCTACATGTCTTAACAAAAGACTCCACTATGCAAGTAACCATTTCGTGTGCATTTATAAATACAGTCTGGCCATCTACTCCGATTTCAAAGCACTCTCGTCTGAGTGTGCCAGAGCGCAGAATAACTGAACAATTTACGAACGCTCAATACCCGTTGAATATGGCCGGTGTCAGTAAAAGTTGGCAAAAAAGTATAATTAAATTGTTGCCAGCGGTACAGTTAAAGCCACCAACGCTCCGGATAACATGAAAACTGCCTAACCAGCTCTGCTAGGGCGAGTAAAATGGTCAGAGTGGGGAGTTCGCTCATTTGTGTCTGGAAGTCGCTAGCAAGCTAGTCAATGTTAGCTTGGGTGCTTGATTGCTGTTGTGAGGTCAGAACGTTCGGATCAACCCTTAAAGACATGGTTTGGGCTAAAACTTAAGAGGGTGTGAACGATGCTGAATGACAGCATTCAGACAAAGAGCTCTCCAGTTGGTACCAAAACATTAAAAAGGCCCGTTTCTTAAAAGTGAGCTAACAAGTTTATTAACTTTCAAAGCAGAATTACTTTCCCATTGTTCCTCAAATGCAGTGCATGATATACCAGCTCTGTCTGCTTTTATCCAATGTAAAAAAACACAATTTCAAATTTTGATACATAAGACTGAATCAAGGCAGTTGGTTACAATTGAGACATGGATTATGTATGTGTGCCATTCAGAGGGTGAATGGGAAAGACAAAAGGTGCCTTTGAACAGGGTATGGTAGTAGGTGCCAGGTGCAACGGTTTGAGTGTGTCAAGAACTGCAACATTGCTGAGTTTTTCACGCTCAACAGTTTCCCCATGTGTGTCGAGAATCGTCCGCCACCCAAAGGACATCCAGTTAACGTCAGGCCAGTGGTCGAAAACGGGTAATTGATGAGAGGACAAAGGAGGCTGACAATTGTGTAGAGCAACAGACGGGCTACTGTCCATGCGCCGACGGATTGAGGCTGTTCTGAGTGCAAAAGGGGGTGCTGGTCAGTATTAGGAAGGTGTTCTTAATGTTTTGTACACTCAGTGTACATAGGCATGTCAAAACGTGTGTGTGTGTGTGTGTGTGTCAGAGACACACATTTGGCTAAGTATTAATTATGTGTGTATCCATTTGGGGCGAAAAGGATAGTCATTTGCACCTCAGTGATTTGATGAGCCGTCACTCTCTGGACATTCAAACTCATCTGACGGGTTCTAATAAATCAGAGTGGCAGACAGGTAATGATGAATGTAGTGTTTATCGACGGCCCGTAAAGGCAGACAGGATTTGAAGGGACACACTGGAGAGGTGTCCCTGACTGGAAGGGCTGTCAGAGGGAGACAATTAAACAGAAAACAAGGTGTCCAAATGAGACACACTACGGTCTCCGTCTCAGATTACAGGCCCTCCCAAAAGAACAGGCCCTGGCAACACAGACACTTCCCGCATGAACGCCATGGGCTGTCATGGATACCAGTGGTCCCCTCCATCTCTAAATTGGAGGCAGAGATGAACCCTCACTGGATTGATATTGGAGAGTGGGAGAAAAGTTTGACATTTCACTCTGACTCATGAGAGAGCCGGACAGGGAGGAAGACAGSCAGGCACACATCTGGGTCCTAAGCCTCTCCGTTAGGATGATCAATTAAGGAAACAGGGCAGATAGTGGGAGGCTGGAAGCTCAGAGCATTCCGGGGCTTCCCAAGAATTAGGAAAAATCCTGAAGTAGCTAGAACGGTAACAGTCAAGTTCAGTTTTTTTTTTTTATCTTCCAAGGGCAAATGGTTTTGAGCATTCAAAAAGGCAGAAGTCTTTGGCAGTCAACAGCCGTGAACCCGCAGGCTGCACCGCACAGATAAGGAAGGAAGGTAACCGTGGAGACAGTGATGTTTTTTGCAAAGCACTTATCAAAATAGGTCTGCTCGTCCGACGTTACTCCCTCACTGGTGCCATGTCGTTCCTATTCCACCCCTCAGATTTTCATCACGCTATCCTGTATCACTGTAAGAATTAGAATCCCATTTAATCGACCATGAATATTCAGAGTCACAATTTAGTTGATATTCCCAATTTCTCACAGAAGCGTGGAGCCCAGGGAAGCCTTGCCTCATCTTGCAATGAAAGAGGGGAGCATATTGTCTAACAGGCCAGTAGCCATGGAGTCCTTCACACTAGCATGGACTTGACTTTCCCCCCCCCATGTGCTGATTTGCTGGGCCCTGATGTGTTGTCTGGTCCAGTAATACTCACTCGAAGGGTTCGCTAGAGTCCTCTTTTGACAGCTCAGAGGGGATGGGGATGCGTTTGTAGTACATCTCCCAGTCAAACGCTCCTCGCATGGCGTCACCGGCCTGTGTCTCATAACCAAAGTTGTCATGGTCAATCACGTCGATCATCGGACAGACAATGGACTTCCTGTTTGTGGCGATACGGTCTGAGAGAGCGAGAGAGAAAGAGGTACATGGCCAAAGTCAAACAAACAGTGTTACCGTGAAATGTCCCCCCTTTGGAAAAGGTAATGGGCACATTGTACAGATCAGTAATTATATTCTAGTATATTCATCTACCACAGAATGACCAGAAAGCAACTCCATAGCAAAGCTCAGTGTGTTCTAACAGAATGACTTACCCAGCAGCGGGGGCAGCCAGTTGACGTTGGCTTCACAGTGCGAGTCGAGGAAAGTGATGACCTCTCCCTTGGCGGCTGCCGCCCCCAGCAGACGTGTCCTGATGAGCCCCTCCCTCTTCTTGGTGCGCAAGATCCTCACCTTGGGCATCCGCACCATGTACTCTTCCAGAGACGCCTTAAGGTGCTCTACAGGGGGAGAGACGAGTTACAACACACACAGAACATGCATTCAGACACACATATGCACACTGCATCGCTTTAGTAAGGACTCCAGGAGCTCTGGAGGACAGACCCATCCACAAAAAAGGACAAACACACATATGAAAACAGATTTTTTTCAGGTGCTTTGTGGACAAGGAGAGATTAACATGCGCATGGAGAGTGGTTAATGAGGAACGGTGCGCATAAAGACATGGCCAAAGAAGACCTTCGACTGCTGCAGTGAGTGCTTACAAAAGCATGCTTCCCCACATGAATATGAAGAAAAAGTCTACAGGCATAACAGACATGGGCAGCTGCTTCAACAAACATGTCAAAGGGCTCTGACGCTGACATTTTTTACAAAGAGCACATGTGCTCCTAAGTCAAAAAATGTAGGAGCACATACAGAAATGTAGGAGTACAATGAAAAATATTCTAGGTATTAATCCATTACAGTCTAAGCCGGGGGAAAGGGTTCTACCAAGGCTCATTTTGCTATTTGATTTTGAATTTTAATACCCCTTGAAGTATCAAAATATATATATATTTTTTTTGATGAAACATTTATTTAGGCTTTACTGCTATTAGGCCATAGAAACACATTAAATAACAGATTCACAACATGGACCAACAGATAGTCCCCTAAAAAAATCTAAAGGAAGTTTGTTCTTAAGTGTGTGTCCTATATCTGAGTGATAAAAAATATCAGGATATAGATATCTATAGATCTATATATATCTATATAGATATATCTACATAGATATCTATAGATCTATATATATCTATATAGATATATCTACATCTATATCCATATCCACGTGGCAAGAAAAAGTGTATGTGAACCCTTTGGAATTACCTGGATTTCTGCATAAATTGGTCATCAAATTTTATCTGATATATTGAATACATCATTTAAAGATTCACAGTGTAGGTTGGAAAAAGTATGTGAACCCCTAGTCTAATGACTTCTCCAAAAGCTAATTGGAGTCAGGAGTCAGCTAACCTGGAGTCCAATCATCAATGAGATGAGATTGGAGATGTTGGTTAGAGCTGCACTCACAAAATTTGAGTTTGCTATTCACAAGAACCATTGCTTGATGTTAACCATGCCTCAAACGAAAGAGATATCAGAATACCTAAGATTATGAATTGTTTATTTGCATAAAGCTGGAAAGGGTTACAAAAGGATCTCTAAAAGCCTTGATGTTCATCAGTCCACGGTAAGATAAATTGTCTATAAATGGAGAAAGTTCAGCACTGTTGCTACTCTCCCTAGGAGTGGCCATCCTGCAAAGATGACTGCAAGAGCACAGCACAGAATGCTCAATGAAGTTAAGAAGAAACCTTGAGTGTCAGCTAAAGACTTACAGAAATCTCTGGAACATGTTAACATCTCTGATGAGTCTACAATACGTAAAACACTAAACAAGAATGGTGTTCATGGGAGGACACCACGGAAGAAGCCACTGCTGTCCAAAAAAAAACATTGCTGCACTTCTGAAGTTTGCAAAAGTGCACCTGGATGTTCCACAGCGCTACTGGCAAAATATTCTGTGGACAGATGAAACTACAGTTGAGTTGTTTGGAAGGAACACACTGTGTGGAGAAAACAAAAGGCACAGCACACCAACATCAAAACCTCATCCCAACTGTAAAGTATGGTGGAGGGAGCATCATGGTTTGGGGCTGCTTTGCTGCCTCAGGGCCCGGACAGCTGGCTATCATCGACAGAAAAATGAATTCCCAAGTTTATCAATACATTTAGCAAAATAATGTTAGGCTATCTGTCCGCCAATTGAAGCTCAACAGGACAACGACCCAAAACACAGAAGTAAATCAACAACAGAATGGCTTCAACAGAAGAAAATACACCTTCTGGAGTGGCCCAGTCAGAGTCCTGACCCTCAACCCGATTGAGATGCTGCGACATGACCTCAAGAGAGCAGTTCACACCAGACACCCCAAGAATATTGCTTAACTGAAAAAGTTTTGTAAAGAGGAATGGTCCAGAATTCCACCTGACCGTTGTGCAGGTCTGATCTGCAACTACAGAAAACGTTTGGTTGAGGTTATTGCTGCCAAAGGAGGGTCAACCAGTTATTAAATCCAATAGGTCACATACTTTACCACCTTGCACTGTGAATGTTTACACAGTGTGTTCAATAAAGACATGAAAACGTATATTTGTTTGTGTGTTATTAGTTTAAGAAAACTGTGTTTGTCTATTGTTGTGACCTAGATGATGATCAGATCAAATTTTATGACCAATTTATGCAGAAATCCAGGCATTTCCAAAGGGTTCACATAGTTTTTCTTGCCACTGTATATAATATATATATATATTTTTTTACATGTATCTAACCCGTTATTTTTGTCCCTAAACAGTCAAAGCCGAGGGGCGGGGGGTCCTACTAAGCTGCAGTGCATTCAGAAAATATTCAGACCCCTTTTAGAATAAGGCTGTAACGTAACAAAATGTGGAAAAAGCGAAAGGGTATGAATACTTTCTATATGCTTTCATATATTTTTTCAACTGGTTCCCGGGGGACCTTCAGACGAGTCATGAAAACAGCATCCTAGAGCAAAACAACCAACGTGTTTGTGAGAGTCTATTAGTGTGTAGCACAAACTTTTCGGACCCTACAGACAGAAGTTGGCAGATTGACTATACCAACTTCAGACGATTCCCAAGACACTTGTGGGCGTCGTAGAGCAAAATGGAGAACACCATTATGCTCTTGATTGTCTCATCTTTCCATAGAAGAAACGCTACAGACGATTTTGTAAGAAGACTGATTTTCAGGATGTCTCATGGTCTGACAAACYCCACTCTAGCTCTTTCACCGCAGATGCGGAAGTGCGACATCGGCGGATACGGTGCAGAGACGCATCCAATCTAAAAAAACAGATAGCTCTAGCTTAAACTGATGGATTTTTATGGGGAGTTTTTCATTATGCTAATTAGATTTCCACCGGGAAATTTATGAGCATATGCGACCAAAATGGTAGCACTCTAGAGCCCTGTGTCATGGCCACACTAATCCCGAGACCTTATTATTTTACTGTCAATGCTTAAAAAAAAGACTTTTACAGCACAGGACTCACTTCACTTCATTTGTAGTCTTCACTCTTCAGTGAGTATCTTTAGTAAGACAATTAACATTTTGGCAATGTTATAAGAACAAGAGGACGGGTTAAATTGTAACAAAAGGTATTTAAGCATTCCTTTAGAAATGTAATTCACAGCGTAGATAAATAGTGTCAAGAACTACTCTCGCATAGATGGAAGAAAATGAGTTATTGGTAGCGGTGTTTTTTCAACACGTTTCTCCCAATCTCAAATATATTTTCAGAGCTGTAGCAACACCGCTTAATCAATCCAAGCGAGTTAAGCGTAAGCCTACATTCAGTTCACAGAGAACATTCTCTTTTACAATAACCACCTGGCCATTCTGACTGGATAATATAACATGTCGTATATGGACTTGGTTGTTCTCCGTTCGCCTCATGCTTCAAGGTCAGTGTGAAACAGAAAGACAAACACCATCTATGTGCAACCGAATGAACTCGACACCGATTACATCAAATTCACATTAAGGCCCTCATAATGGATTAAGGCGATTGAAGGCAAATTTCCATCAAACCTCTCCTGCCCCCCTCACACTAACCATCACCTCCCTCTTCCAGCCACAGATGAGACCCATATCCTGTCTCTTCAATATACGTGAGCAAGCCAGTAATGAAATCCATCCGATTCTCCCACTCTCCTGTGTTCCCTCTTCCTCATTCCCTCTCTCGCAGAAGTGCCCAGATGCAGGCACATTAGTGAGTTATTCCATCCGACACCACAGTAAAAAACTTAGGGTGAAAACATGAGTACATACAGTGGGTATTATAAGTATTCACTCACCTTGGATCTTTACACATTTTGTGGGACTGAAATAGATGTAATTGTTTTTTGTTGTCATTGGGCTACACAAAATACTCCAATGTCAAAGTGAAGAGCAAATTCTACAACTTTATAAAAAAAAATGTACAACTAAAATTTAGTTGTTGCATAACTATTCACCCCTTAAATAAGTTCAGGAGTAAAATATGGGTTAACAAATTACATAAGTTAAATGGACTGAAATAATATGGGTTGACGTGATTTAATTCACTACCCCTTCCTCTGTCCCCCATACATACAATATCTGTAAGGTCCCTCAGTCAAGTATTACATTTCAAGCACAGACTCAACTACGAAGACCTGGGAGCTTTTCGAAAGCCACAAAGGGCAGTGATTGGTAGATGGGTAACAATAACAGACATTGAATATCTCTTTAGGCATAGTCAAGTTAATAATTTAGCTGTGGATGAGGTATTAAACCACCTAGACAAAGACACAGTCGTCCTTCTGGACTGAGCTGCAGGACAGGAAGGAAACTGTCAGGGATGTTACCATGAGGCCATTGGTGATTTTAAAATAGCTACGGAATTGAATGGTTATGATGGGAGAAAACTGAGGATGGATCAATAACACTCTACAATAATGACCTAAATGACAGAGTGAAAAGAATAATACAAACATACAGATTTTTTAAAATCCAAAACATGCATCCTGTATGCAACAAGTCACTAAAGTAATACTGCAACAACAAAAACACGACAAAGGAATACACTTTGTCCTAAATGGAAAGCCTTATGTTTCAGGCAAATCCAACACAACATTGGCTAACTGCCTGCTTATTTTCAAGCATGGTGGCGACTGCATCATGGCATGGCTATGCTTGAAATCCTCAAAGACTGGGGAGTTTTTTTTTCAGGATAAAATAAACGAGATGGAGCTAAGCACAGGCAAACTCCTAGAGGAAAACCTGCTTCAGTCTACTTTACACTAGAAATTCACCTTTCAGCAGGATAATAACCTACAACACAAAGCGAAATCTACATTGGAGTTGCTTACCAAGAAAAGTGAATGTTCCTGAGCGGCCAAGTTACAGTTTTGATTTAAATCTGCTTGACAATCTATGGCAAGACTTGAAAATAGCTGTCTAGAAATGACCAACACCTTGACAGAGCTTGAAAAAGAATATTGAAAATAATAATGGCTCTTAGAGACTTACCCAAGAAGACTCTTGCTGCCAAAAGGTGTTCCCAACTAATCTTTAAATAAAAAAGAACCTTCACATGGACAGAGTATTTTGTGTAGATCATCGACAAAACCCCCAATTAAATACATTTTTATCCGACTTTGTCACAAAATGTGAAGAAATCCAAGGGGGGGG